>NC_041394.2:160074874-160374874 GCF_900747795.2 Erpetoichthys calabaricus | reverse complement strand
TGGCTGAGCGCAACGGAACAGCTTCTGGATATCGGGTTGCATAATCCACAAGGACTAATATATATTTATGTCCTCGGGTCGAGGGTTCGAGGGGTCCCACTTATGTTGACCCCTATCCTTTCAAATGGGACATCAATTAAGGGAAGGGGAACAAGAGGAGCACGGTCCCTCCTAGGAATTTGCTGCAGCTGACATTCCGGACATGAAATACAGAAGCAGCGAACCTCCTCGTTAATTCCCAGCCAATAGAAACGGAGCTTAATACGCTCTAGTGTTTTCTCGGTGCCCAGGTGGCCTCCTAGGAGGTGGGTGTGCGCTAACTCACAAACTTGCCGCCGGAAAGTTCGTGGGATTAGCAACAGCTTCCGCACCCCCCCCCCTCGTGTTCACTGACCCAATGTAATAAATCATTTTCTATAACAAAGTGGGGCCCTTGTGGCATAGGCTGATTGGAGCGTTAGCCGTTGACTAGGACAACTGCATTCTTAGCAAACTTAAGGGAATCATCATTCCATTGTTCCCTTTTAAATGAGGCCGGTGTTTGTCTAAATTGGAAGCTCAGATCTGAGAGAGGGTCTGGTCTGACCTCAAGGGACGGAGAATCATTCCGTTCTGGTGAGACGTGGACAGATGACGTAGTGGTACGTGATGGTTCAGGAAGTTCCCCATCCTCCTCTTGGTCTCCCATACCCCTCTCCAGCGGCTGTGTACACGGTGTGGAGACAACCTGAGACGGCAGATTCCCTTCTGTTACTAGGCCCAATTTCGGATTAGAAGAGATCAGTACTTCACCACTTTTAATATCAGACCAGTCTCGCCCGAGAATCACAGCACACGGTGGATTTGGGAGAACCGCTACGATGATTCTTTTAAGTGATCCTCCGTGGCTGATGAAACATGGGGCGGATTTATAGGAGCAGATAGCACACAGATAATTCTGGTCTTTATTTTTAACCATTGTTGCAGTAGTATGTATCAGCGGTCAACAATAGAAATGTTGCTGCCGGAATCAAATACAACTTCTACTTTGTACCCATTTACAATTACCTCTCCCTTATGAGCCATTAACAAGGGGTTTGAAAGTGCACACAATCCACCCCTCTTTCTCCATTTACATTCCGCCTCTCTCCCGAGCGAGGGCTGCACCCGCGGAATTGGGGACTCCGGTGCAAACTCCGGTTTATGCCAAGAGGGCAGATTAAGAGGGACATAATCTCTACGGCGTCCGCGTAAGGACCGTTCTGCTCTCCCAAATTGCAAGGCTGTCCTAGATGTCCCAATGAGCTCAATGAGCTCGTTTACATTAACAAATTCTCCCCAGACCGGCTGGGTGAAATGCTCTGGCAGGCTATTTATGAATACAAAGCAGGCCACTTTCTTAACTAGTTGGAAGGTGGTGCATTCAGCGGGCCTTAGCCAACCTGCCACCTCTTCCCAGAGAGCATCAAGCTGTTCTCGGGTAGACCGCTCAGGGTCAAATCTACACTCTTGTATTTTCCTCACCTGCTGGTCTGGGGAATCCCCACTTTGCTTTGGGGCCTTAGCCCCGGTGGGGAGGACAGCTCTCTCCTCCGAGAGAGCATAATAAGTCCCCATAGCTTCCCCCATAGAAAACAGCCCACGTCTGTGTGTCCCATCGACACTCTCCCTATTTGTTTTAGGTGGCCCGGAGCTAGTCAAAGGGAACGGAGTCTGCACCGGTTCTTTCTGAAATCCGAGACACAATCCCCACCCGAAAGCTGGCCCAGGTACTCTCCCACCTGGACATGATTCAGGTCTGGTCCCGTTCTCTTCTGGGTTTTCTCCATCCTTCCGACTACGCCACTGTCACAAAAATGACCATACAACGTTGAGAAGGTTTGGGGCAGCCACCCGTATAATTGTTCCTGGCTGCAAAACTGATTCAGCAACAAAGACATGTTCATTCAACTGAGTCCAAAACAGAACTGACTCTCTGGAGACAAGATGCCAGCTTTAAAGGCCAGTGGCAGAAGTGATGTCATCAATACCAGAACCGGAAGTGATGTCATTGGCTGCCCCAGACACGGGCAGGATTTCCCTAGATTGGTCTGCAAAAGATCGAGAGGGAAAATTAGTGCACTTCTCCACCCCCTGGTCTGGCATAGAATCACGTGTATTCAAGCCCATTAGTTGTCTACTAAACACATGTGTGTGACAACAGATTGGGAGAGCATGGGGATCATGAGGTCACTGGAAAGGGGTGTGTGGCACTCCCGATATCTATGCAAAAGGACGAAGGTCCAAGTCTTTAGAGTCATGGTGCTTCCTGTCTTGCTATATATTTGTGAGACATGGATGTCCTCCAGTGACCTAAGACGAAGACAGGACTCCTTCGCTGCTGTGTTTCTTTGGATAATCCTAGGGTACTCCTGATTTCACTTTTTGCCAAATGAGTGGTTGCTCACAAAGTCCCAAATGAGGCACATTACCTGAATTTTGAGGCAGCATCAGTTACGGCACTCTGCCCATTTGTCGCAATTCCCCAGGGTGATCCGGCTCACAGGATCCTCATTGTTGAGGACCCAAATGGCTGGACCAGACCAAGGGGACGCCCACATAACACCTGGCTCTGGCAAATAGATCGTCATTTCCGGAGGGTGGGACTGTCTGGGGTTTGCCAACCGGGGGCCCAAGCTGTTTCATCACGTGGTGGGTGTGGTAACATGCTGTACCAGTGCATGCTCCCCAACCTGACCTGTCGTGACCTGAATTTGTGTAAGTTTTTAAAAACAGTTATCCTTATTTTGCAACATAATTGAGCTGCAGTTAAGGCCTCAAAGCCTACACTACATTGGTAACAGTGGTGCACCAGGATTTTCCTGTCTGTGACTGTGAACACTGGGAGGAGTGTAAAGAGTGACTTCAAACCTAACAAAGTTATAAACATTAGCATCCACTAAACTAGAGGAAGGCTTTATGGGTGCATTATGTCGGTATTTATATACCAGCCCTACAAGGTTCTGCAATGTAACTGTTTCCTTTGTGAGCCTGTTTCAATAACATTTTGGTAGGAAGGTATGGCAGAAAAGAAAGGTGAAAAGTAAGAGGCTGTTAGCAAAATTCAAGAAGAAAATAAACATATTCTGAAGACTACTGCTATCTCTTTTTGAATAATACAGCAGCAGTTCTTTACTGTACTTGTAAATTCTAAACACGACATAAATACTAAAGGTTTTTGCAAATTTAAAATGACATACCCTGTATGCTTACAGGCAATAAATTGTACAAAGCAAAGAAAACTTCATTTTAAAACTGTTTGTTTTTTACCCCACTTATCCAGTTCATGGTTGTAGAAAGATGGTGCTTATGCAGGCAACACAGAATGTAATGTTTCAATCACCCCTTAATGAGATGCCAGGTCATCACAGGGTGCTATCACACACAAATTCACTTAGCCAGATGAATTCAGAGTTTTTAAGTGGCGTACCATGTACATCTCGGGGATGTCAGAGATAATTCAGAGTAGCTAGAGTAAATACCAAACAGACAAAGAGGAAACATGCAAACTCCACTCAAACAGTATTCAAACCAAGGAGTCTGGAGATTTTAAGTGCTGCACTGCACCAGTGCCACGCCACAGTTCCAAATATAAGATAAAACACACAATCATTTATATATACCAAAAATGCAGAAAAATCTTTGAAGAAATTATTTAAATGAAAATGAACTGATGGAACATTGACAACTTACTAGGACAATACAGGAAAATCAAAATAGGGCATCAAATAGAGAATTCACCTAACTGAAAGGATAAGTGTTTGTGTATCTCTGTGTCTGTCCTGCTGCTATGTGTGTATGTCATTCCAATGTATAGTGCATCACAAAAATTTGTAGTAAAAGTCATTGCATAAGCATTTCACTACACTGTATGTATAATTTGTATGTGACAAATAAAATTTGATTTGACATTTGACTTGTATTTCCAACAGATCTACATCTAAGATATTACCACTGCTATTACAAATCCCATACCAATTGGCATATAACAGAATCATGGAGCATTACAAACATTTGTAGTAATGTATTTTATTACTACAATTTTTTGTGATGTGCCATCTGTTGGAATGACAAATGCAATACATTTTATTACTATATCCATTGAGGTGCACTTAGTTTATTTAGATTTCATCCCATCTTAGATGGGTAGCACAGCTAGTAAATTATTGTCCAATAAAGTATATGAGAAGTTGGATTGAATGAGACCTCTGAGTGAGATTCTTGAACAACATTAGACAAAGTTTCAGAAAGCCAAATCCACAAAGCTAAGACAGTAATGTGAATGCTGGTTTTAAAGGATCTTGATTGTTTAGCAGTTTGAAATGAGATAAACATCCATTATATTTATGATGATGAATTTAAATTGACAACTTTTTGCATCACTAGGAAAGGAGAGTTTCAAATATAACATGATATGAAAGTCAGTGTAGGCGAGTCAGTTATGGGGACTGGTTCATATCAGAATTCCAGCAGTGACATTCTGAGCCTATAGGCTGTTGGTACATTGTGCAAACAGATCATTAAAATCTGTCTGAAAATACAGTAATCTAGCAGAGAACCAATGAAAAAAATGAAAGAACATATTTTTGTAATAAATGCTGACTCCTGCAAAGATGTAATTTTTAAAACTAAGTATGATTTCATCCATAACTCTAAGGGGAGTTACAGCAGACTATAACAAAGTTTTGTAAGCTGCAATTTAGAGTTGATATGGATATTCAACAAAAAAGTAGTTCACTTTTGTTTATTTGCAGCAGAAAGAATTAGGCAGACATCCATAGGGTGATGTCATCCAATACTTTTATAAATATAGTTGTATTCTTTTCGTGTTTTAACAGAGTAAATCAAAATTCACAATGGTCTACATGATGGTACAGTGATTTACAATTGTTTTACGCTCCAGGGACTTTGGTTCAGTTCCAGCTATACATTTTGAGCATTTTCCTGAGTTGGTTTGTCGTGTGGTGGGTGCGGCAATGCGCTGTATCATGTTCCTAACCTCCTCCTCCTCTGTTTTGTTCCCACATCCCAAAGATTAGAAGTGCAGATTAGCAGTTCAGTCTACATTGGACCAGTGTCAATAAGTGTGAATGTGTAAGTAAATGTGTTTTGCAAAGCCATGTGGTTAATGGCTGGCTTATGTCTTGCTCTTAGATAGACTCTTGCCCTCCAATGAATGAAAAAAGTTGATGGATCAAAAGTTGGTAATGTGTTTTAACATTTGTACAGTGCAAAGGTGCCCCTTTAGTTAGTGTCATATGTTAAAGCCTTTTAATAACTCAAACCAAACTATGTAAAGATTATTTTCTGTAATTAAGGTTCAAAAGAAAAAGATACATTTGGGCAATAAAGGATTATTGCACTGAATGATTAATAATAAAATTCCTGTCAAGCAGATAGTACTTTATTTGTCCCAAGGGGTTAAGTTTTGCTTTTTATAAAAGCTCAGTAAATAAAGATAACAACAGCACCCCCATCCCCCAAATACACACCAGAATCACTAAGAAGAAAGAAACCTCCTGACTTGACCAAAGATAAAAAAAGAGCAGCCACAGTTATACTGAGGCATTATAAAGGCTTACTGTTGTAGGAATAAAGGAGTCCCACCAGTGTTTCTTGAGACACTTCTGCTGAATAATTTGTTGGCTGAAAGTACTCTGTGTTAGTGTGTCAGAGATAGGCTATTCTTAATGGCACTCAGTGTTGTTTTGTTTCTTCCTTTTGGTGCTACCTCCAGCAGGTCAAGAATGTGTCCCATAAGCAAACCTGCCCTATTAATCAGCTTGTTGATTTGGTGGGCCTCTCTTGATGTTAACCACCCATGCAACCACAGCTGATCCAAGTAGTGCCAGGGATGTCCAACAATCTTCTTACAATGAGACTGGGGCAAGAGGGGAAACACCAGAGGTGGAAACAGATCCTGGCCCCTAGGATGAAAACAGTCTGGATAGGGAACATAGGGGAATATGTTTACCCCTATTACAGCAGGCAGCTGGGGAACTGCCTTGAAGACCCGGCTCTTTAAAAGCCAATAGAAGACTCATGAGGAGAAAAACACCACAAGCCAGTAGAGATAGTTCTTGACCAGGGGTGCTCAATTCCTTTTCTGGAGATCCTCAGTGGCTTCAGGTTTTTTCTTTAAACACATTTTTATTTAGAACTGATTTATTTACTATTAAAGCAATATATTTTTGCCCTTAGTTTTTAGTTAACATTCTTGTTACAATTCAGAACTCTTAATCGTCTATTTTAGTTTTAAACTCGCATTTAGATTTCTAATTGTTGCCTGTTTTCTTAACTAGCCATCAGTTAATAATGAGGTATAAATGACAAATGAACTACCAACAACTCTCCAGCTACAGTGCTTCCATTTAAACCAGTATATATCCATCATGAAGTTTTTGAGTTGTTGAGTTGTATTTTCAAAACGATGTTTTGAAATAAATGAGAGGGAAGGGAAGGACCAAGAAGTACAAGTTTACTCTGGACCACAAAACATATGGATAATGTTCTCGGAAAAACAAAAGTCTACAATGTGATAAATATTTGTCTTGAAAGAGTGAAAGCAGTAACAAGCCATATAGTTAAGTCAAATGTTATTTATAGAGCACATTTAAAAACATTACAAGTCGACTAAAGTGCTGTACCTCTTCCATAAACACACTAAATACATTCAATATATACAAGTTAAATAAATACGTACATTCAGTACAAGTTTATAAACCTAAGTCAAAAAGTGATCAAAGTTGGTGCTGACCTAATATAAAAAGGTAGACTACAGTATACCAAAGCTTAAAAAGCACAGTACCCTCCATGCTTAAGCCTGGAATTTGGCACAACCAATAACTTCTGGTCAGAGGACCTCAGCGATTATGAAGGAAGGTAACAATGTAAGAGATCACTAAGGTAAAAGGGGGCTCAACCATTCAGAGACTTAAAAATAAATAGTAAAATGTTAAACTCAATTCTGTAGTGAACAAGAACCAATGAAGAGGAGAGAAGACTGGTGTGATGTGATTCTGTTTTTGTGTGCCTTTTGGAAGCCAGGCGGCAGCAGCATTCTGGACAAGCTGAAAATGAGCAAGGAACGACCGATTACCTCCAATGTATAATGAGTAGAAATAGTCAAGCTGAGAAGAGACAAACGCATGAATTAGTGTTTCAAAATCATGTATAGAAAGAAAGGGCTGTGAAAAAAGAATAGGCCCCAGAATAGATCCTTGAAGGACCCCACCAGTGATAGGGGCCAAGGATAAGGTTAAATTGCCCAGGCTGACTGAGTAGCTTCTGCCTGTGAGGTACGACCAGAAAGAACTATTCCAAAGCAGTTCTTTGTATACCCACATACTGTTCAAGATGGGAGAAGAGGATGTCATGTTCAGCTGTATCAAATGCTGCAATTAGATTAAACAGCAACAAGACAGCAGTATCCCCAGAATCACTTATTAAAAAGAGATTGTTTAAACCCTTAGAAGCGTAGACTCCATGCTGTGGTGTGTCTTAAAACCAGACTGAAATACTTACAAAATGTAATTTTCATTTAAGAAAGTTTGCAGCTGTAGAAAGAAAACCTTCTCCACAATTTAAAAAGAAAGGGCCACAAAGGAAATGGGTTCTAAGTCTATAAAGTCCAGATTTGTTTTTTTAATTAAAGGCTGCACCACAGCATGTTTACAAAAGGCTGGGACTGAACCAGTTTCAAGACAGCTATTTATAATGTCCAAAATGCTATGTCCGACCATTTCAAAAGCATCTTTAAGCAGATGAGTAGATGAGTAGATGAAGTAGATGAGTAGATAGATAGATAGATAGATAGATAGATAGATAGATAGATAGATAGATAGATAGATAGATAGATAGATAGATAGATAGATAGATAGATAGATAGATAGATAGATAGATAGATAGATAACTTTATTAATCCCAAGGGGAAATTCACATACTCCAGCAGCAGCATACTGATAAAGAAACAATATTAAATTAAAGAGTGATAAAAAATGCAGGTAAAAACAGACAATAACTTTGTAGGAACGATCTCCTCAGTCTGTCAGTGGAGCAGGACATTGACAGCAGTCTGTCGCTGAAGCTGCTCTTCTGTCTGGAGATGATACTGTTTAGTGGATGCAGTGGATTCTCCATGATTGACAGGAGCCTGCTGAGCGCCCGTTGCTCTGCCACAAATGTCAAACTGTCCAGCTCCATGCCTACAATAGAGCCTGCCTTCCTCACCAGTTTGTCCAGGCGTGAGGCGTCCTTTTTCTTTATGCTGCCTCCCCAGCACACCACCGCGTAGAAGAGGGCACTCGCCACAACCGTCTGGTAGAATATCTGTAGCATCTTATTGCAGATGTTGAAGGACGCCAGCCTTCTAAGGAAGTATAGTTGGCTCTGTCCTCTCTTGCACAGAGCATCAGTATTGGCAGCCCAGTCCAATTTATCATCCAGCTGCACTCCCAGGTATTTATAGGTCTGCACCCTCTGCACACAGTCACCTCTGATGATCATGGGGTCCATGAGGGGCCTGGGCCTCCTAAAATCCACCACCAGCTCCTTGGTTTTGCTCGTGTTCAGGTGTAGGTGGTTTGAGTTGCACCATTCAACATAGTCCTTGATTAGGTCCCTATACTCCTCCTCCTGCCTACTCCTGATGCAGCCCACGATAGCAGTGTCATCAGCGAACCTTTGCACGTGGCAGGACTCCGAGTTGTATTGAAAGTCCGATGTATATAGGCTAAACAGGACCGGTGAAAGTACAGTCCCCTGCGGCGCTCCTGTGTTGCTGACCACAATGACAGACCTGCAGTTCCCGAGATGCACATACTGAGGTCTGTCTGTAAGATAGTCCACGATCCATGCCACCAGGTATGAATTTACTCCCATCTCTGTCAGCTTGTCCCTAAGGAGCAGAGGTTGGATTGTGTTGGAGGCGCTAGAGAAGTCCAGAAACATAATTCTTACAGCACCACTGTGTGACGATGCGGGTTCTGCTCCATGCTCCCATCGGCTGTCCGGGAGCCCTTGAACCCAACACCGTCGGTAATGTCACTGATGAGCTAGACAGTGAGGCAATACCATTTGAGCAAGGGGATGGTTCAAAAGTGCAAAGTGCTTTTATTAAAAGACAATCAAAACAATCAGTGTTCTAATAAAGTGCTGTGCGGTTCATTCAAAAGTCTTCAATAAATAAATAATCCATAAAAGAAACTTGTGGCGGTTAAAATACACAAAAACACAATCCTTTAAAATGGGGTTAAAACGTTCATCAGGAAGCAGTCTTTAAAAATAAATGACAAGCCCGGTGCTTCTTTCCTGTTAGCGTTAGCGTCTCACCTGCTTCTCCCACGCGGGCCCTGCAACAGGCGAGACGCTCTCAATGCAGCTGACCTTCTGTCTACTCCTCCTGCTACTGTCAGTCGACTTTCTGATCCTTAGCTCCGGTCGGCTCCTCCTGACAGCGACTTGGAACTTCCTCCCACGGCCAAGGCTCTCACGTGGAGGACACCATATCCCAAATCCAGACTCCCGCTGCCATCCGCTGCCCCATGTGGAGAGTCACCCATCTCCCGGTCACTCCCATACTTCCTGCAACAAACTCTGCGGGAGCGACAACAACTACTATGCACTGGGTGTCGGCCTAACACCCAGGCTGTCTGCTCAGCTGCCGCGAGCCTGCTCTTGCTCGCTCACTCTCTCGTACCGGCGCACGCTGTCTCTCTTGCTTGCTTTCTGCCTCCCGTAACCTCCGTCTTTCTTTCTTTCACCTCGTTCTCTATTTCTTCATCCTCGTTCTCTTTCTTTTTTTCTTAATCCCCCTAACCGTCTTGGACTTCTCTATAAATGCGGAGAGGACATGGCAGCTGCAGCGCATTAGCCCCAGGAACAATAACGGATGTGGACACTCTCCCACCTGTGCACTTAGGTGAGAAATGCCCACACCACAGATCGCCCTGAGACCTGCTACAGCCACCACGCCCCCCCCCGCTAAGCCATGAACGCGGTGATTATTTATTTAAAAACGAAACGGCCTTTGCTGGAAGAGCTGTGGGCCCATATCACCACACACTGCCTCTGTCCAACTGGAAGAGGGATCGGTGTAGCATGTAGATGATGTCATCCTCCGCTCCCACCTTCTCCTGGTATGTGAACTGCAGAGGGCTGAGGACGTGGCAGACCGGTGGCCTCAGGTGGTGAAGCAGCAGCCGCTCCATGGTCTTTATCACATGTGACATCAGAGCAACAGGCCGGAAGTCATTCAGGTCACTAGGATGTGATACCTTTGGGATTGGGGTGATGCAAGATGTTTTCCAAAGCCTCAGGACTCTCCCCTGTTCCAGGCTCAGGTTGAAGATGCGCTGTAGAGGACTCCCCAGCTCCAACGCACAGGCCTTCAGCAGTCATAGCGATACTCCATCTGGACCCACTGCTTTGCTGGCATGAAGTCTTCTCAGCTCTTTGCTTACCTGGGCTGCTGTAATTATGGGTGGGGAGAAACTCTCTCCTATGCTGGTGTCAGCAGAAGGATGGGTGGAGGGTGCAGTACTCCAAAGTGAGAGTGGGTTTCGGTGGTCAAACCTGTTAAAGAAGTTGTTTACAATGAATTATTATTATTATTCATCTGGTTTGCTCTCTCCACGTCTCTCTTGATGGTGGCACCCCGCTTCGAGCTGCAGCCAGTGATGATCTTCATCCCATCCCACACTTCCTTCATGCTGTTATTCTGCAACTTCTGCTCCAGCTTTCTCCTGTACTGCTCCTTCACCAACCTGAGCTGGACTCGGAGTTCCTTCTGCATGCGCTTGAGCTCATGCTGATCACCGCCTTTAAAAGCCCTTTTCTTCTGGTTCAAAAGGCCCTTGATGTCAATTGTAATCCATGACTTGTTGTTAGCATAGCAGCGTACAGTTCTTACTGGAACTACAATGTCCATACAGAAGTTGATGTAGTCAGTAGTGCAGTCAACAGCCTCCTCAATGTTCTCACTATATGATCCCTGCAGGATATCCCAGTCCGTAGTTCCAAAGCAGTCTCTCAGAGCCTGCTCTGCCTCGGGGGGCCACTTCCTGAATGTTGTAGGTAGCTCCCTCACCCTTGGTTTGTAGTGAGGCTGAAGCAGAACCAGGTTATGATCTGCTTTCCCAAGCACAGGCAGCGGGGTGGCGCTGTATGCGTCTTTAACGTTTGCATACAGTAGGTCAATAGTCCTATTTCCCCGGGTGTTACAATCCACATACTGGGAGAAGGCAGGTAATGTTTTGTCCAGCGTCACATGGTTAAAGTCTCCAGTGATTAGCACAAGTGCCTCAGGGTGCTGCGTTTGCAGTTTAGCAACATCAGAATGGATGATGTCACCCGCTATCTCCACGTCCGCCCGAGGAGGGTTGTATACAATAACAACAATGACGTGTCCAAACTCTCTGGGCAAGTAATAGGGACGCAAACTTATGGCCAACAGTTCGATGTCCCTGCAGCAAGTGGAGATTTTTACGTTTACATGTCCAGAGTTGCACCATCTTGTATTCACATATACAGCGAGTCCTCCTCCTTTCCGCTTTCTGCAGGTATTTGCGTCTCTGTCTAAACCCAGGTAGCTCCACGTTAGCATCTGGGATTAGAGTAGGAACAATATCTAGTTGACAAGTTGTGGATTTATGGTGACTAATTACTTCTGCCAAAAAAAGAGAGATTTACATTTACATTTAGATTTACATTTTCCAATGAAAAACAGCTGTACATATACGAGGGACAGATGGGTCATCAACAGAGGGTGTAATGTGGGATCTAATGTTAGCAATTTTTTTAACAACAAATTGGAGAAAATCCTTACAGACTGTTGGTGTAACGTCAGGCCATGTAGCAAAGGATGTGTGAATAATAGCGTTAACAGTATTAAGTGAAATTCTAGGTCTATGACAATTATTTAAAACTAGCTGTGTAAGCCTGTGCTGTAAAAAGTCCGGGATCCTAGAAACTATTGAAATCATCAGAAAATAAATTGAAACGTGGAGATGCCAGGTAATTGAAAGGAACTACTTTGGGCATCTCTCTCCTAGGTTTCGCTGTGCTGACGTGCTCACCTCGTTTGTGTATTAGCGGCGGGAGGAAAAGTAAAAGGGATACTGTTTTGTCGATGTGCTGGTCTCGCTTACGTAAGAGTTTCTCTCTTTTCTAAGCGGTTTTACTTTGGCAACAGAGTCGCTTTCTTCTTCTGACTCATTAACTTGGGGCCACCTTGCCGACTCTCTGAGCTTCATGCTGTAGTAGCCTCGCACTTCTGGGCAGGACAAACAGACACACACTTCCATGCATGGACGTTTACTTTTCTGTTTCCTTGGAGGCAGAGCACTTACCTCGACTCCACCTCTCACTTCCGGGCCGGACAGACACACACACTTCCATGTGTAGATGTTTATACAGTATATAAGACTTCACTTTCACCAAACAAAAAATCTTTTAATTCCCGCGGATATGCCTCTTCATTGGGAAGAAACACTATTTTTTCCTGATGGCAACATGAATTAGACAATCTACAAGTCTCTGACTTAAAGTTTAACAATATCTACATACTTCTGTCATATCACCTATGTCCATATATTTGATCTCTTTTCACTGTTCCGTTATTTCACTGAGTATTAATTTCCACCTTTGGTGGGTTAGCACCCTGCCCAGGATTGGTTCCCTGCCTTGTGCCCTGTGTTGGCTGGGATTGGCTCCAGCAGACCCCCGTGACCCTGTGTTCGGATTCAGCGGGTTGGAAAATGGATGGATGGATGGATAATTTCCATTTGTTTGTGTTAATGCGACCTTTGCTATCATTTTTTTGAGACTTTCAAATTTTAGTACTTTCATTATCCCTAACCTGCTCTGAATGTGTATCACACCATTTTTGAACCTCTTTAAGACATTCTACTTTGTCATCTACTCTTTGTCTTTTTTTTCCGGCTCCAGGTGCTGTTAAATCTCTTTGCACAAAGTCTCATCTCGCGGGACATGACATCATCTCTCTGAAAAAGTCTTGTCTCGTCCCAGGCTAAAAAGTCTCATCTCAACCCAGGATTTTTTTATATACAGTAATCCCTCACCTATCGCGGGGGTTACGTTCCAGAGCCCCCCGTGATAGGTGAAAATCCGCGAAGTAGCGACCTATATTTATTTTATTATTTATACATATTTTAAGGCTTTATAAACCCACACTCTTATAAACCTTTCTCACTCTCTTGTTAACCTTTCCCACGCTCTTATAAACACTTCCTATGCTCTTAAACACTTTCTACATTCTTAAACACCTCAGACCAACACTGCACACTGCACACAGCGATCAGACGTCAATGTGTCAGCACTCGCTTTGTGAAGGGGGGCAGCTGAACTCACGCTGAGCAGAAATGGACTTTGTGCTGCTTCTGCCAAAATGCCTGCTTGTTGCTCTTCCCGAGGAGTGTGTGTGGGTGTGTGAGAGCTGAACGCACCTTCGCTCAAACCCCCCCTCCCCGGAAGCGCAGTACGCTCCTGCCACTTCGCATTGTCAAGGGGGTGGGGAGCTGAATGAACGCTAAGGAGAAGTGGACTTTGTGCTGGCTTTGTGCTGCTTGTCGCTCTACGTGTCAATAATTTAAAAGCCTGTACATCACCAATTTTCCTGTCTCACTGTCTTGTCTTGCGTGAAGTTAAAATGTTTTATAATAGTGAGATGTTACTCATATCCTTAGCCCGACATCCACATATCATATGTGTTAACAAAGTGTGTTTTATAAGTTTACATGTGTTTAAAGCATGTGGGATGGGTATTTTAAGGCTTAAACTATACAAATGTTTATTTATATGGTCTTTCTATATCGCGGATTTTCTCCTGTTGCTGATGGGTCTGGAACATAACTTCCGCGATAGGCGGGCAATCACTTGTATTTAAAAATTCGCGAAGTCGTGAATCCGCGAAAAGTGAACCGCGAAGTATCGAGGGATTACTGTAATAGATAGATAATATCTGAAAAGTACTTTATCCTAGCTGATTTTACAGCTTTTTCATAATTAGACAAACTGTCCTTTAAAATATCAAAGGACACCTGAAGTTCGTCTTTTTTCCACTTGTGCTCTGCTCGACTCAGTGTAAGAATAGCATTTAACCATAGCTCAGGTTTAGATTTTGAGCGCTTGACTTTAAGTGGAGCAACAGTGTCTAAAATGTTAGAACTAGTATCATTTTCAAAGATTCGGCTTGGCTCCCTTAGAAGAGTCGGCTCTTATAGCTCCCAAATGGCTCTTCATTTAGTATCACTCGGAGCCTTCTATTTTAGCCTTATTTAGCAATTATGAATGGTTTGTGTGTTGGTAATTAATTTTTTATTCAGTGTTTTCATAAAAGCCTTATTTTTATGCATTTTTTTGGTTGCAAAAAATATACAGTTACTATTGCTTAACATTTTAATCAAGCCTTTAATTGAACAACTGAACACAGAACCACGGCAAACAAATCAAATAAATAAAGGCCAAAGTCTTAATATTATGACACTTTAGATAAAAGTCTTTAGTGCAGGTTGGCATTCAGAAATACCAGATGCCTCAGCTTGGATGGGCTGATGCGATTTCTCCTCTCCGTGATTATTTGTCCTGTTCTTGAGAAGAGTCTCTCTGAGGGAACAGATGTTGCGACAATGCAGAGTCTTTTTACCATTACCTTAACCAGGAGTGGGTTGACTGAGGCCTTGGCCTCCCATCAGTTCAGTGGGTCTTTAGCTCTTTGGATGAGGGGTTCCTTAAGATAGGACTTCACCTCCAGTACAGCATCAGCTGTGGGATTTCTTCTTGCAGTGTCTCCTGTTGCTCTTTTGTCAAAGAACCTCAACACGGCCGAAGCGTTTGGTTCCTGTGAACCCAACCCTGTTCCAACTTCTTCCTCTTGTCCCTCTGATGGAGGAGCTGACAGGCTGCTGGGGTTGCATCTTGCTGCCGGAGCAGTTATTCTTTGAAGTATCTCATCCACAGCTCTGTGCAGTGCAGTGGTTACGGAAAGCATGCGATTGGCCGCATGGTGTGCCCATCAAAATAAAGTCCACCCCGAGCAGGAGCGGCTGAAGATTCCAAGACGGCAGTCAACTCTTCTCGTTCTCTACAAAGAATCGGCTTTTAGAGCCAGCTTGTTCACAAGCTATACATCACTAGTGGAGTTCACTATACGAGAGTAACGAGTCTGAATGCCAATGTTGACTGTTTGGCAAAGTAAAGAAGCCTCAATTGTAACATGTATCTGGTCAGAAAAGCAAGCATCACCAAAATCACTGTTACATAGAGATAAACCATATGATAAAGAAGGTCTAATGTATGAGCATGATCATGTGTCAGGCCTCTCACAGATTGAACAAGATTAAAAAAAATCAATTAGGTTTAAAAAGTCTTTAACCAGAGGTTTCACTTGGGCAACACACATGAAGATTAAAATCTCCAAGAATTAAAAGTCTGTCATAATGTGGTGTAACTCCTGCCAGAAATCCAGAGAAATCATATATAAAATCCTTATTACATTTTTCGAGGCTGATACACTACTATACACAACACAGGGCAAAAACAGTCCATTTCAAACAATTGTAATTTAAAGCTGGAGCAAATTGTCAGTTTTCATTTGGTGACAGTAATAGCGGCTTTTAAATATTGTCGCTAATCTCCAGAAGAGCTTGGGGAACTAAAAAAACACGGTTAGCTGTGTTTCAGTCACAAATAAAAAATGCAGTCCCTGTGAGGTGAGGAAATCGTTTAAGATAAACGTTTTGTCAGCTGAGGGATCTAAATTTGCCAGAGCCATCTTCAGTCAAGTCAATTGACCGGATTGTTGACCCAGCTGATGAAGGTTTTGAGAATCCACTCTACATCCGTAGAGATCGCCAACAGAAGAGCTGATCATGGTGGCTTGAAACAACAGGTCAGATACATTTGCACACAGGTTCCAAGGAGCGCCTTGAGATTAAACCACCATAAGCTGAACCGTAGTGAGGATCAGTCACCAGAGAAGAATCCAGTTAAGTTTTAAGCCTCACGAGTATGCCCCCGCGTATTCCTCATCTTTTGCGACACTTCTTTCAGGACAATAGGAAGGACTTATGGCACAGGCACGCGGGTATATCTTACAGAAAAGGTGGAGGGCAAGCACTCTGGCCTCTATGATCATAATTAAAAGGTTCGTCAATTATTAATCTTATATTTAAAAGAAATTGACGATCATAGATGATCATCCTGCTCCGTCTTCACTGGCTCCCTGTGTCCTACAGAATCGAATATAAAATCCTACTAATAACCTTAAAGCTTTAAATAACCTCGCACCAAACTACATCAGTGACCTTCTCCATCACTATGTGCCTGCCCGCCCACTAAGGTCCTCTGATTCTGGTAATCTTGTTGTACCCCACACTAATCTACACTCCATGGGTGACAGGGCCTTCAGCTGTATAGCGCCCAGACTCTGGAATGACCTACTGAAATTAATCAGGTCAGCTGACTCCACGAATTCTTTTAAAAAACAACTCAAAACTCATCTGTTCAGGAAGGCTTTTAGCTCTACTTGACTGTATTACCCTTCTCTCAGTTTACTTCTCTGTCAAGATGCTCATGTAACCTGTATGTGTGTGTGCTAGACCATCAATTATGTTGTCTATTTTTTTTTCTCTGAATTCACTGTTGTAATCTTCTTTATTTATTTATCTGGTTTGTACAATGCTATATACTGCATACCCTGCTGTTCTTTCTTATATTCTGTAAGTGCCTTGAGCATGGGAAAGGCGCTATATAAATAAAATGTATTATTATTATTATAGACCAGCAACGAACAGACAATGTGGATAAAAAAGATGTAAACAGGGCAATTAAAAACAGAACAGACCAAACGAATGCAGATGGCAAGCCACACACACTGGTGACACCTTTGTTTTAAGAACAGTTTAACTAATATCATTATCTGCTAGGCTAGGCTTCTAATTACAAAACTATTTGGAATGAAAACCAGCACATATTGTGGACCTTTTTTAAGACCAAATTACCCTACAGAAGTTTTTAAGGGAAAGGGCTTAAACCTGCCTAACTGTCAGTATCACAGTAGCACAGGTCTTGATTCATTCTACTTAAACAGCACCCTTTACCAGGCACAAGATCAGAGGTTAGTAACACGCATTACCCTGGGACTTTAAAAGACAAAGTTGCGCAACAAAAATGAAAACTGGAGTAGCATATAAGTACTTAAATAAAATATAAAAATCAAGGCTTTGTGATGACTGATAGGATTTTTACTATGACTTTCGACTGTGTTTTGGTTTAAAGATTCAAAGGTGTTTTAGACATCTGCCTGTTTTATAAAGATCCTATTGTCTGACCCCTCTAAAACATTTAATAAGACTTCCTCTTCTGCATTTTAAACAATTTCAAGGCTATTCCAATAAAGAACAAACATACCAGCCTGCATGCCACAGGCCTGTTGAGTACAGAGTTGGTAAAAGTGAGAGGAAAACAAGGAAAACACTGAAACTGTGGGCAGAAGAGAGCCCAGGAAATGTGGAGAGTAAAGATAAATGGGAAGTAACAATAGAAAGTTCCATTGTGTGGGATTGTGGTTTACAATTCGGTGAGACATACAACCTGTTTGGACTCGATATAACAGGTTTAAATCCCAGAATAACAGCTGGTGTATTTCTTTTACCTTTGTTTATTTTGTACTTTGATTTCCTCCTTTTACATACGCCTCAATTATCAAGCCACTTAACTAAGATTAGTTCTGGTTTTCAGATAAATTTACAGCAGCAACTTTGTAATAAAGGTGCCATGTTTATTTCCCTTTTGCCACAGAGATATTTTTTGTTGTGGAGGGCTGCTACTGGGGCCCCCCTCCCATCACAGCATGAAGAAATTTAAAGACATGTGGTTTGGCAAAGAGAAGTAAAATCGAAAGAGGGAATACATTTTGCAGTAGACAGAGAATGGACTGTTTGCTTATTTTAACTTTCTAACATACAAAAACACTTTTTAAGCAAGAGCTAAACAAAGATTTATATATAAGAGAAGAGAGCTATTCATTTATGTGTATGAATACAGTGCTCAAGGAGGACATTACTAAGGCTGTTGTTAAGAAAAGCAGTGTGCAAGTCAGAGGCATGGACACTGAGGAACTTAATGGCATGTTAGAAGAATTAAAACTATGGATATGAAAATGCACTGATGGAAAGGAGTGTCATGGCCAAAAATTAAAGAAATATGTTTTTCAAACAGTAGGTGAAGATAGTAAACTTTCTAAGATCAGTCTTTAATGATTTTCAGAGGAGTAATTTGGATGGATTGTATGAAAGTACATTTTTAAAAAGGAAAGAGACAACAGAAAAAGCAAAAGTTTTACAAAGCAAAAAGGGACATCAGTATAAAAGGTAATGGAGAATATGGATTTCTAGAACATGCCTATATACAGATCTCTAAATAAGAATGATAATGATGTAAGGTGCCATAACATAAATTTACAACATGTGATCAACAGCTACAATATACGCCTGGCTTTATCAGAAATTATCTTTACTGTATATGGCTTGGTGGATGTAAAAGGTACTGATTAACTAGAAATATTTTAGTGGTAAAATGACAATTTATTATATGCTATGGCAGCACAGTGCAACACTAGTTAGCAAAGTCATCTCCCCACCAATCTTGCATTCTTTTATTGACTGTGTGGAGGTCTACACATTTCCACTTTGTCTGTATGGATTTTCCTCCAAGTACTCTAGTGTTCTTCCCATCTCCAAAGACATTGACTCTGAATTGACTCCAGTGTGAGTGTGTGTGTGTGTATGTGTGGTCTGTGAAAGATTGGCAAAATGTTTAGGGTTGTTTTCAGATTATGCCCAGTGCTGCTGAGATGGGCTCCAGAATCCCTGAATTGGATTAAATGGGTTAGATACAGTATGAGTCAATGAATACTATAAATCAGTACTATAAAGCAGCATTGATCCACCAGATATTTTGCTAAAAATGTACATTCCAAGCTAAATAAATAAATAATGTACTCTTCCAAGCTCACCCTTGTGTCTATCAGGTGTGTAGTTTTTAAATATAATCATTTCAGACTTTTGATTTTTACTGTACTGGTCAGTATGTTTATTTGATTCTGAACATTTCCTGGTCATTTTACCAGCTCTTTATGACTTGTATAAAAGAAACATTCATTGACTGATAGAAAAGACCTTACAGTGAATCAAATAATCTATTGTGTCTTTTAGGAAGGTACTAGTGATGCAGAAGATGTCAAGGTATGAAATTCACTAGATAACATTCTAGTATGGGTTTGGGTTTTCAGTACAGTCATTGTGTACTTTACAGATCAGTAGGCCTACACCCAGTCTAATATTGAAAATGTGCACAGGAACATTTAAAGCTTGTAAATCATTGTATCCACAAAAAAGTACTAAGATGTTTCTAAGATCAAATACAATTTTAATAATATTTCCAAGTTCCATTGATGTGTCATTTACCACAAGACAGTACTGCAGGATGTGGAGTTTTTTTTCTAAATGTAGAAATCCCAGCAGAGTTTGTTTTTGTGATTGAATGGGGGCAGGCAGATATTGTAAAGTCATAAGTAAATTTTAACTTTATCCCTAATGTACTATATACATTGTGATGAATTGTCAAAAAATTGACATTCTTCTAGAATCATTAAATCACACTTTGGTTGGTTCTCTTTCAGAAAAACAACATTAAGAAACCCAACGAACCTAGAAAGGTAAAATGAAAGCCTTCATTGCAATTTTCAATTTATTTTTAACTTATTTTATGATTTTTTTCTTTTTAGAAATGTACCCTATATGTGAAAAGATATTGGTAAACAATAAGATTTATGTTGAAAATGACCTGGCCTTAGGCCACTGCCAAGGGGTGAAATTTCTGTTTATATTGTATGATTTTGTTATGGTTCAATATTGGTTAATCTATATTTGTTAACTTTCATTTAATACAAATTTGACCTTAAAAAACTTTCTGAGCTTTAATAGCGATTAAGTTTTAAATAATTGAAAATGTATTTTATAAATTTATAATCTGTTCATTTGTCAGACACAGACTTTCAACTGTGAGAGCTGTTTCACTTATCGTGGGCTTTGCAGTTTACAAGTATTTATTTATATGTTAATTAAAATAAATCCATCCAATATGAAAAATATGTAAATTAAGATTCTTTCTGTTTAAAAAGGGGTAAGTATAAAATTTTATAAAATTGTTTTTGGACAAGTCCGTTTACTTTTTTATCTTGTAGCCTCTGTGCAGTTTGGCATATGCAGTAATTGAAAGAGACTACACACCACCCCTGGTTTATTGGAGGAAGAAGGCCTCCTGCCACCCACCAAATTAATTCTCCCTACACATGTATGTCTCATTGTTTTGGATTTAAGGCAGGTGCTCTAACGGAATTAAAGGTTTGGCAAACAACTGAAGTATTTAACCAACAACTATAAAATATGACCATTAACTAAAAAATTGAAAAGCACAGGTTGGGGGACTAATTTAAAAATGCCTAGTGAAATACAAATAGAAAATAAAAACAAAGAAAGTGCAACAGTAAAAGGAACACTGCAAAAACTATATAACTCACATCAATCAAATACCACACACAAAAATCAAAACCCAGTTTTCCCCCAAAACCAGGCTGCTCAGTGGGTGGGTGCAAAGCCCAATTTGCAATTTATGGCACTTCAAAGGCTAGTCATACATCTCCATATAACATTCAAGCCTAAATATGTAACCAATAAATTAAAAACAAAATTACTAAAATTATTTCTTTTGTGTCCCGCTATAGTGTCCAATACAAAAAAAGAAGATAAGCAAAAACAGTAATCAGTGCTGTCACTCTTAAAATAAAAGAGACAAGGGCAACATAAAATGCACATATAATAAAAACAGAACAACAAATACAAATTTAAAATGCAAATACCACAAGCCACTTACTGGTTGTCCAAAGTTTACTGTATCCAGGACCATAAGGAGTCACAGTTTGCCTTATAGAGAATAAACAATTACATTTCTACCAAAGAAAAAAAATAGAAAAGATATGGTACACCACCTACCAGCTCTAACACTGAAGTTGTTTGATTTCCTTACCTTAAGCCTAACCCTAACCCTCTTTACCTGTAAGGCCTATCTCAAACCAAATCCCTGGTTACAATATGCTAAGACACCCACCACAACAGTTTGACTTAGTGAACTGATTGCCACAATGAAATGTAACACAAGAATTAAAGTGATGGTAATAACTATTCACATAAAAATTACTTAAAATATTTATTATATGCTATATAGTTTTAAAGGTACAAGGTAAAGTACTAGTAGTCTTTCAGAAGCCGAGGCAGGACATCTTTGGACAATAAAAGCACAAATAATACAATGTGCTAAGTAAAGGGTTCCATCTTGTGTCTGGCCCACCACTGGAGTCTGTCAGTACTGTGTTAGGTTATTCTGACGTGAGACCATTTTGAAATAGTTTGAGTAGTCAGTTAAGCAGACAAATACAATTTAACACAACACACAAGAGACTATGAAGCAGTGTTGTGCTGAGAACCTTTGGTTCTAACATGTATTTCTGTGTTGTTTTATTTTACATGAAGTCTCACTGTAATTCCAAAGCAGAGTCATCTATATTAAGAGCATTGTGACACCATCTTAAGCAGACGGGCACATTTGGGCAAAAATTTAAGTTGACTCGCATCAATAATTTAATGTATTGTTAAAATTTTTATAGCCAGATTAATTTAGTTATCATAATAATTTTTTTTAATTTCCCATGATATGCTGAATGCAATTTCTTATCTAGACTAATATTTTGTTTCAGAATATGTGAAATTTTCTTTATAACTTGTACTACTATGCAGTTTTCAAGTTGCTTTGGCAAGCCCTTTGACACTGCAGTGCACTCGGCATACATTTGCTCGTATCTACACATAAGCAACGATCTTTTCCATAACTCACCAGTGGACACATACTTAAAATAATGGATTTAAACAAAGTAACGAGCCTTGTAAGTACTGCCTACTCTTTAAGTGCTTGATCATCTCGGTTTTTTGCTCTCTCGCTCCCTAGTTAGCTAAGCAACCATGCAAATAATAGTGTAGTGAGCCTGCCTGTTTGCAGTCTTGGTATAGGCCAATGAAAATGTTTTTTCTTAAAACACTTTTGTACTTCTGGAAAATATCTTTTTATTACGACCAATCAAAAATGTTAAACACGGCTCTATACAGTTATAGCAACCTTTGTTCGCTCTTTTTCCACTCTTCTCATATTGAACAAGGAGCAGGCATTTGTGCTTGGAAGACAAAAATTAGGTCCTAATGGGAGGTCTGTAGTAAATACCCTGGTAGAACTGTTGTGTGGGAAAACCTGAATCTTATTGATTGACTGGAAGTTGTGTTCTATAAGCAAAAAAAATCAACAAGAACAAAGGAGCAGGGCTTAATTCACTGTAGCCACCCTGCTCTGAGTGCCCCTGCCAAGAACAAAAACTAATGGCAATATGTTAGTAACAGTGAAAAGTTATGATAGCACTAATGCTAAAAAAACAAAACAGGATTAGTGGGAGTAGACTATAGTAAAATAATGAGCATTGCCTTAATTTGTATGGTCATTGTGGACTTATCTGTCCCATAACTGATCCTAGCAGAAATCTGCATCTAATATGAGCTTAGAGCAAAATCACCTGTAATATTTTACACATATTATATCAAAGGCACTGATTGAGTGTGGCTATTTAATATTTAAAGCATTTTATGCTTAAAATTGAAAATGAGTCAATGAAAATGCCCAGTTTGCCTCAGTCAGAGAATCTAATGAAGAGGGGACACAGTCATCTTTGCAAGTTGGATTTTTGTTTTCCTTTTCTTTATGATTAATTTGAATTATATAGAACACTGTGTAAGCAGTGTCATTTCTAGGTGCTCTATATCAGGGGTTGCTAACTCCGGTCCTGGAGGACCACCGTGGCTGCAGGTTTTCATTCCAACCCTTTTCTTAATGAGTGACCTGTTTTTTCTGTTAATTAACTTCTTTTGAACTCATTTTAATTGACTTGTTCTTGAAGACTCAGACCCCATAATTTTTTCTTTTTCCTTACTTGGTAGCCAAACAATAATGAAATATAAAATGAGCTAAAACATGACCAGCAAACTGTGTCCATCACACAATATCTGAAAATAAAGAAAGACGAAGGTCTAAGGAATGTTGATCTGCTCAGGTCCCCAGAACATTTTAACAGAGCTCTTAGAAAAAGAAAATCAACAATTTCGGAAATGTCTTCTAATGCACCACGAGAGCAGCAACAAGACACGAAGTTAAAGAATGGGTTTAATTAATGACAAGAATCAGCACCTCATTAAGCAGCTGGTTAGAGTGAAATTGGTTGGAGTTTGAGGCCCTCACTTAATTTGTCTTTTGTTGGCTCCCTCACTTCAGATTTCATTTGTGTTTGGGTGCCATTTAAGGAAAGAAATGAAGCAATTTAGAGGAAAGACGAAGAAATTCAGGGAAACAAATCTTATAAAAGCAATTCAATTAAAATGAATTCACAAGAAGTTAATTAGCAGCAGAAACAGGACACTCATTAAAAAAAGGGGTTAGAATGAAAACCTGCAGCCACGGTGGTCCTCCATGACTGGACTTGGCGACCGACCCCTGCTCTATATTAATATGGAAAATATAAAACACACTAAAATAAGAATCGCATGATCAAATTCATAAAATGAAATAAATAAATCACCAAAACCACACTAAGCAAGATAGGTCTTTGATTGTGTCTGGGGTTTTGAGGCTCAGACTGTGCCAGTTTGTTCCATAGGTGCAGACTGGTGGAGCAAAATGCTTGATCACCCATTGCACGAAGATCTGTCTGCAGGATAACCGGAGCATTAGAGGATGTACACTGGAGAGAGAGAGCAAGAGAGAGTGAGCGCAGAACTGGGTGGAGTAAAATACTCCCCTCAAGCAACGATTTAGGCGCCAGGCTTTCCTTGGAAAGTAATCCCTTCACACCCTTTCCATCCCAGTGTAAATGACCAAACAGCCACTGCAAAAGTGCATACAATTAAACAGGTAGAGACAAGGAAACAAAGCATCTGTGGCACAGATTTTCTGAAGTGCCGCAACAGTTATGAAACTGGAAACTTAATCCTGCCTCAAACACAAAGCTATCCGCAGACAGCCAATGAAAATAGTCAATAATTCAAGGCAGAGTATAGTTCCTCCACAAAGTATTGTCTGAAAATAAAATAAAATATAATGTAAAATTTTCTCTGGGAAGCAGTGATCACAATGTACCAACATGATTCTAGCATGCTCCTTCTCTTCAAGGACATCCTGCCCTTGTCCTAATAAATTAACATGTTAGAATTTGCTCATTGATCATAATATAAATAATATTAAATTAGATACAGATTAGCATGTAATATTTTATGTGCTTTTCTGTTTTATTGAATGTTTTGTGCTTTATTTTAGCTGCAACTGTGAATGTGTAGAATGCTCTGTGCTTCTCAGTATTAAATGTTTTATATAAAAATAAAGCAAATCAGTTAATGGTGGACCACAGTTCATTACAGCAACAAAAATAAGAAATGGCCTTAGACAGGGTGCTAGTCCATTGCAGGACCCCACTTACTCATGCGGGGCCAATTACTGATGCACTTTATAATTATTTTGGGGTATTGTACACTAGCTTTACATTTTTGTACTTTTTGAACTATGATAACTTTTATATCATTATTTTTTATGTTAAGTATATTTTCCAATATACTTCCATTTTCCAATTTTTTAATCAGAGCTTAGTTGTTGTTAACAGTGGGGCCCTGTTGTAACCATTTAACACCCAGATGTGCTATAGTGTGACATCATTGAGAAGGTATTTAAGATAGTGATAAGCTGGTTCTGATGTTAAATATTTTGGTTTCAAAATAAAGCACTACTTTTACAATGTAGTTGAATGGTATTTACTGAAGGTTTAGGCTAACACCTTTTCGGTAACAACATTTTTACTTTGATTCTTGGATAGTGTCTGGGCTTTTGTTCTTTAGCTTTAACCACTGTCCATTTTGGCCTCGACTGTGTTTGTTTTGGAATCATTTGCCCATCACAGTTCTTCAAGGTCCAGTTTCCTTTTAGATGGAACACGATTCACCTAACACAAAAAGAGTGCTTATAGACAGCATCCAGGGCACTGGATCCTTGCATCAATAGTTTAGTTTAGTTCACCACCCTGTACTACCATGCCAGAAATTCAACCAGATTTTATTTTGATTTTCTATATAAGTTTGGAATAGCAACTAGTGAAACATGTCTATAGCAGTGCCATCAGCTCTAAGTAGACTGTTAAAAATACCACATACTGGAATGCATGGTGCCACACCAATTTCATCATAAAATTGCATACCAAAGAGCATCAAGGCATAACTTATATTAAATAGCAGGCAAACCATTCCACAGCTATGGGGCCCTATAATTAAAAGCTCAACCTCCCACTGTTGTTTCATTAATCTTTGGGATCTTAACTTGGCTGGCACCTTGAGATCTGAATGTGCACTCAGGTTTGTAAGTAATGGTGAACTTAGATACTGTAAGTAAGCAGGCCCTTGGCCATTTAAGGTTTTATAAGTTAGGAGGAGGATTTTAAAATCAGCCTTAAGCTTAACTGGGAGCCAGTGTACAGTAAGAACTTGAGAACTGGAGTTGTGTGTTCAACCTTTCTTGTTCGTGTAATAATCATTGCAGCAGCATTTTGAATTAACTGAAAGCACGATTAAAGTATGATTTGATCAGCCATTAAATAATGCATTGCAGTAGTCAGTCCTACCAGAAATAAATGCATGACTTAATTTCTCAGTATCTTGCATATTTGGAAACATGTTAATTTTTCAACATTTTTAAATGGAAAAAACATGTTTTGGACAGTTTTGTAATGTGTGTTTTAAATGGCATTCTACTGTCAAAAATAACTCCTAAATTGTGTGCTGCTAATTCAGTAAAACTCTATCTAATTTAAAGAGTAACGGAATATTGTTGCAGTCAGCGTTATTCCCTACTATTACTAACCTTTTCTGTTTTTACTGTATTCAGAGACAAGTAGTTCTCATCCATCCACTCCTATAACTCACTGACACAAATAACTAAGGACAACATCTGCGAAGATTCATTTGGGTGTCATCTGCATATGAGTGAAAATTAATGTAATGGATTCTAGTGATAGCTCCCAGTAAAAGTGGAAACAGTAAAGGTCCCAGTACTGACTTTGTGGGACACCGTATTTAACTTCTGAGTATAATGATGGAGTACTGTCAAGACATTTCTGTCCGTACTGGTAATGATTTGATAAATAAAAACTAAACCAAATAGGCATATAGTGCCTATAAGCCCAATGTAATTTCCCGGCCTCTTCAATAAAATAGAATGGTAAGTGGTGTCAAACACTGCGTTTAAATATAAAAGCATAATTGCTGTGAAGTTTCCTTCATCAGAGATATCAGAATGACATTTACAACATGTGATAGTGCCTTTTCTGTTTTATAACCGGTGGGGAAGACAGACGGGAATTTCTCAAATAAATTGTAATGTGTAAGGTGAGACTGAAGCTGTGTAGTGACTTTTTTTTCCAAGTATTTTAGAGAGAAACAGTAAATTTCAAACGGATCTATAATTAAGTGTGGGTCTATCGCTGGCTTTTTAAGTAATGGTCTAATAACTGACACTTTTAGTGCATCAGGAATTGTGCCATTTAGTAATGAACTATTGATGAGTGCTGCGAACTATGAATGGGTGCTACGAGAACATCTATTAAGTTTTTTACTAGTTTGTTTATGACTGGTCTAACAAATAGTAGGGTTCATCTTAAAAATTAAAGTTATGACTTCCAGTTCTCTTACCAAATTAAAATTAATGAAGTGGTGCACACAACGGAAGACAGGGTGTGTTAATCTAGCTTTCAAGTTTCTGCCTCATGAAACTTGAAAGAAATTCTCATTTATGTTTCATTTAAGAATCAGCTTTGTCACATATGTTTCTCCCAAAAATCCTTAGGAGAAGTAGCTTTCAACAAAAAGGAGATATTAGATACAATTGAGGTAAAAGGAGTCGACATTGAGAATTTGGTTTTAATGGTATGTTGTGAAATCTCTGTTCGGTCTTATTTAAACCTCTTTCATGACTTCGTATTGTATACTTACTATTGGACTGATTTTTCCAAGGTGACTTACAACATTTGAGGGATACAATCAGTTGCATTTCTGTTGTTTTTCCAAATTGGAGAAGAGATAGTTGCTTATGTGTCAGTAGCAGGACTTTGAACCCACAACCTCAGGGTTTGAAGTCCAAAGTCTTAACCACTATGCTACACTGTCTGCTTTTTCTTCTAGACTGAATATTATTTAATTGCAGTATAAATTTGAGTGACTAATAGCATAATTCAGAAGCAAGGACTACACTTTTGTTGTCAAAGTAAGGTGTATTTTTATTACCAAACATCTGCCCAAGCCCAGATTTCATCTTATATTAGTGAGCACACAATGCAAATGCTTTCAAACTGCAAAAAAAAAAAAAATGTCAACACAGCACTTGGAAAATCTGAGCCCATTTTGTGACTTTACTGAGATCTCCATTGAAACTCAAGTGGACACACTTGTGAGAACACTGGAGTATTTTGTCTCAGGAGAAAAATTCCAGAAGCATGAGACAAAAGAAAATGTCTCCATTTTATTTCTTTCTGATCTTATTCTTGTCTAGGAAAAACCAAAATCACATTAAGGAAATCTCTCTTGATTTTTCATTCCTGTGCATTATATTGAAAATTTTCTGCACTGTCTGCACTGCTAATGTCTGTAGGTATTTTGCATTGTAGTTTAGTTTTCCCATTTGTTAGATTAGCCGCTGTTCAAAGCAGTTCACAAGGATTATTACTGTCTTTATCTATTAATCTAGAATGGTTGTCTGAGTGGGCTATAAAGAGAGCATTTTTATATTTTTTAACACTCTCTTTACACACAATTCGGAAGACCTACAGCCCTAATTCTAAATTAAGAGCCTGAGTGCTCTCATTAAACCAGGGTGAGTTTCTATGCACTTCATTCACTTTTGTTTTGGTGAGAAATACTCTATCCAAAGCCTCTTTTAAAGTCTCATTATATTTTTTTGTTAGCTGATCCAAATTATTTTCAACAGTTATGCTTAATAACTTTATAATAATATACTGAATACTTAATAATATCTGAAATTTTGATGAAGAGTTATAATCTGGATTCCACTCTGTCTTTATTTTAATCTGCGAGTATACTGGTAAGGGTGGAATCAAGTCAAACATAATTAAGTAATGATCAAAATAACTTCACTTAAAGGTGTAAGAGTTCAATTTTGAGTCTCAAGTCTAAGTAATAATTAAAACTAACGTGTGATTCTGACTATGAGTCAGGCCATTGACAATCTGGCAAAACCCTACTGAATTTAAGAAATAAGTAAAATATTTGCTGAAAGTATCTGTTTCCATATCATGAACACTACATGATCATAATTTTTGGCTGAATTAGATAAAAGGCTGCCAAATTCAGTCATGAACATTGAGTATGGCCCTGGTTGTCTATAGACTAGTACTAGAATTGTGATGGAAATTCAACTCAATTTAATTTATAATATGATATTTTCAAACCCACATGATCTAATTTAGGGTGGTGGAAGCTGGAGCCTGTAGCCTGTAGCAGCATCACATAGCCCATTCATGCACACTCCCACACTCACATTGGACCAGTTTAGAATTTCCAATTAACCTATCATGCACTTCTTTGAAATATGTGAGGAAAACCAGAGTATGCTTATATAAAATATTCTCTGAATACTTAAAAGATTTAGGAATATCTATATATATAAAATTCTTTTCAAGTTTGAAAGGGAAATTATGTATGACCACGTGATATGGAAATTACGTATGAAACGGAAATTATGTATGACCACACGATATGGAAATTACCTATGACCACAGAACATATTATAATACAGGAACTAATCACTTCATTTGTGGACACCATTTTTATATCGTCTTTCCGAATTGTTATTATGTGTGTGCGCCCCACATCACCCTCTCCCACCCCTCCTGTCTGGACTACAGCACTGAGCCGTCCACTGCCAGGTGCGTTCTGACAGAGAAGTTTTATTTATTCGTCCACGTGACTGTTGCTGAAACTGCCACATTGAAACTTTTTTTTAGTTGGCAGTACTTGATAGTAGAAAAGATAAGGAAAACAGCTTTGCATCTAAATACTTTTTAACTGCGCCGAGCTGTAAACAATGTGAAGACAAGACTGCCTTCAGCTGCGAGGGGTCGTGAGAACAAAGTGGACGCTGGGAGGCGCGGAATGTCAGGCTGCTCCGCCGAGTCGAGAGCTTTGCAGTTTCGGGCAGCGTCCTCTCTTCTCGCACTGTTTGTGACACTTCAAGTCCCCCGTCGGCTCCTGGGAGAGTGGAAATCTTTGCGGATGAGTGTAATCGATGCCATCGAAGCAGGACTGTTTATAAATTGCCCTGCACAACTACTTACTGTCCTTTAAGGTAAGTTCGGGTCACTAAAACCCACAACATTCAAGGTTGCTTTTGTGATTAATTATTTTAACAAGTAAATCACAGGCACGTAGTGCAAGGTTGTCATGCAGAAATTTGGACGATCACATAGAAAATGTAATTTCTATACCACAGCAGTCGTGTAGCGCCTTTCACAAGGGATCTACTACTTGCCTGTTGTGTTATAGCACCTTTAAAATGTAGTTTACCTGAAACCACTCCAGTAGTGCTCAATATATCTTTACTTCTTAAATGTAAATGTTTTACTCTTTAATAACTTATAGACTACATTTTATTTTTTTCCCTTGCACTCAGTGAGCAAAGCCACTGGGTAATCACCTAGTAAAATAATATTTTACAAATATAGTATGTTGTTTTATTGGAAGAAATAAATTTTGAAGTATATATTTTAGCTGTTATACCAAAGTTATCTAATTTACCTTTTAAATGTTAAGAATCTCCTTGGTACTACAGGTAGTAAAATAGTTTTTTTGTGCCAAAATGAAAATAGAAAAGTAGGTTACAGCTAAACATATATACAACATATGGTTGGGGAAGGATGGGACAAAAATGAGGGAGATGAAATGAGGGAAAGACCAGTCAAAAAGCAGCCATTTATAAATATGAAGTAAAAGATTAAAAGGTTAATTGGTCATTTTGTGCTGGAAAAGTGTGCAGTCCAAGGTTGATAAGTAAGCAGAACTTCTCTTTTTCTTTGAAAGTTCCTTTAAAGCCTAGTGAAAGAACACTAAAGGAGAGATCAGTGTGGCTGTAATCAAGAGACGTGAAATATTTTACAGCAGTCACTGATCTTTGATCTTATTGGCTGGAAAGTGCCTCCGAAACAATCTGTGACCCGTGTCCCTGTTTCATCTTTGTATGTGACTGGACACTTTTTATAATAGAATAAATGAGATTTTTGGAGTAGCAGAAAGCATGATGTTTAATATTCAATTTTCCACAGGTTTCAGATTTGATAGCATTGTCAGTGACATATTTTCAAGTGATAGAACAGTTCCTGTTATAACAAAATACAACAGCCCCCATTAAAACAGAAAATGCAGAGCACAGACAATGACTGTGCTTTCTGAAATGAGCTGCAGACAAGATGATTGTGGAAGTTGGGTGGCTAACTGTAGGAGATCATAGGTGGATAAGGAAAAAGGGTTCCTATGGTTGGGTATGTCTATAAAACAGGGAAAACGTGTTTGATGAGTTTTGGAAGTGACAGTGCATTGTGAATTGTAAAACCATGTCTCTTCTATTCACTCGACAGTTTGTTTTTTTTTAAATTGTGATGAAGTGACTACTTACACTGCATAGATAGAGTTGCCAGTCATACATGTGCTCAAACTGTACAAAGACATTTGGTCTGATTAACATGGCATGACGTGGGTGCTCAGACTATATGTGTACATGACCCTAACTGACAGATTTACCCATTTAAAAATCATGTTGGACACAGGCTTCTTAAAATGTCAATAAAGAAAAGAGCTGCGTTCCTGACTCTTGCGGTATTGTGCACTAAAAGTACAAAGGAATGAAAAAAAGTGTAACTGGACATGCAGATGGTGGAGGTGAGGAAAATATGGTCAGTCTTTCTAACAGATAGAACTGAAGATATGTAATCTATGGAATTTACCATTGGGCATATTTATTTCAGGTTCTACTAGTAGAAGTTTCCTAAGATGCTTTAGTTATTGGCCATTTATTGTATGTGCGTTTTCATATGATAATTAGATTTTTGAAATCAAATATGTGACAGTGAGCACGACAACAGCAATACACAATGTACACTATACTGCAATCAATACACAATGAAATTTGATACTGATTGCTCACACTATAAGAAAACCAAGTGACATTTTTGACATGGCAGAAATTCTTCTAATTTTTGAACAGCCTATTCATAAGATGCAGTCGGCATCACAACCCTTTCCATACTGTACTTGAAACAATGACCAATGAAGCTGAAATTCGGACCAACTCAGAAAATCAGTTGGCAACTACAAATTGAGCTTAAAATTTTGCCAAAATTGTACAATACATGCCCAGCACTAGAAAAGATCCTGACCTGAGGATTGTAACTTTTTGGATTACTTATCATTGATGACTGTTTTTAACTTCCACCAAAGCACTGACTTTATTATGGTTTATTTATTGACTTTGTTATTTCAAGAGTACTGCACTTTTGCACTTTGTGTTTTTGAACCCTTGACTATTAGCAATAAAAGTATTATTGCATTTTGCATCGTTCGCTTGATTGTTATGTGTCCTCATTGCCTTGCTTGTCCTCCGACTTGCCTATCGATGGACCCTGGTTCTTATGAGTATGGCAGCTACAGCCAATCTGGTTGTAAAAATTCCGGCCTTTGATCAATTTCCGCTCTTTTCCTAGTGACTTGGCTTTTGTTGATGGTCATTGCAAAGTACAATTTTATAGGCAACTGCATTCATTTGAACTGAAATGAATAAGCAGTAGGAATAATGTTAAGTTTAAATATATATCTTCATTATTCGATATTTACATTTTTCACTTATTTAAGTCTTTTACTCAGGTTTTACTTTTTGGATTTTTCATCAGTTGTATATTTAGGCTTGTTGTTTTTTTTGCCATGGCCATAGGCAGATAATAAAGTGCTAACACTGAATAACACTGAATTGTGTTTTACTTTAACTTATTACAAACAATGTTGACATTTACATCCTGTACATTTAGGTGGTCCATGCAATTAGTTGAATGTTTTTATGAATGTATATGTAAAGAATTTGGAGAGCAGGGCAGTGGTGGTAGGGCATACCTTTTCAAAGTAAGCAGAAATGAATGTAAATCTAAATGACTTTGAAGGTTGAGGATTGGGGTCCCTTTCCAAAGTCGATAGATGTGAATGTACAGTATGTTACAATAGAGTATCTCATGGGAAACTCATTAAGTTTAAGCCTATGGTATCAGTTCCAACTTGTGGTGGATCCAAGGACACCACTTCTGCCTCAAGTTCTCTCTCCTTCCCTTTTTGCTTCTATCAAAGCAACACTAATGCTCACAGCCACAGCATCTTGCAGCCTCACTAGAGCTTTATAGCGCTGACCATTAAGTTTGGCATCTTCCTTGCACTTCTTTCTCCTTCCATTTCATACCTGACTGAAAATGCCAAACATGATCATGTCTCTTTTTCCTGTCTAGGATACCAATTCTTCATCACTTGTTCACCAACACTATTGGCTAGCACAGCTGTTTACATGTCCATCAATCACTTTTGCTGTGTCATTTCTTTTCATAAAGGGACATGTAAGTGTAGCGCAGAGCATTAATGTTAGCACAATATTAATAAATACTGACAAATTAAAAATCAACAAATAACAAACATTTTCTTTTTTCTATAATGTCACCAAATTCCAATCATATCAGCCAAAGGATTTTTGGGGTATTTACTTTTTCTGTTGTTGGGGGTTTGGATGGGGGGGGGGGGGTTGCTACTCATAAATATTGATATGTTGAAATTTCCTTTCTTTGCAGATACCTACTGACCTAGATGTACAATCCTGCCAAATTTCAGTTTTTATAGTAGAAGGGACATAGTATTTTTATTAATGAGTGTGTAGGTGAGGGAGTCATCTTGGCATTATACAGCTATATATATATATTGTAGGTGCCAAGTTGGATGGACTGGCATCCCGACCAGGAGAGAGGGTGGTCCCTGACTAGGACGGTAGGCCATATGGGAAGGATTTGGTTGGTTTCAGGTATCTTTCATGATAAAGGGAAGACAGGGAAAAGCTGTTTCTTGGGGCCATATAGTCCGCCAGTATGCCAAGTGGCAGTATTCCTTGGGTAGAACTACCATTTGTACACATACAGGGCATCTTGGAAATTTTGGTCCTGAATAACAGCCCTTTCGGGGTACATGGATGCTGCCAGAGGAAGCTGAGGGGACTCATGCACATTAAGGAGGTTCCACCTGACCAAGACGTGTGTCTAATGTGTAACCATATGGCACCAAAAGTACTCCCAGGTTTGGCATAAAAGAAGCTACTCAACCTCATCCAGGTGAGTTGGAGTCGCAAGGTAGAGAACAAGGCTTGTCTGGAGAAAAGTATAGGAGAGTTACTATTGGAAACGTGCTTATGAGTACTTGTTTTGGAGAAAGAACATGAAAAGGTATTTTGTGTAATAAAATTCTCTTTATTTGAACCCTTGACTTTTTCACCCACCCTGAAGCTAGCATTAAAGGACACTTAAGCACTAGTGAAGATATAAACATTCAATCAGCTGTAGAAGGTACATACATTTTATCATTATCAAACATCTCTAGTTCACTTTAGTAAAGGCAGAAACCGGCAACAGTTTCTTGTCCACGTTAAATTTGAAAGCACAACTGACAAAATGTTTTTTCTGAAAACTCTGTTGGCTAGATTGGCTCACAGAACAGAAAAAGCAGAAGGCATCAAGTAATGATTATCAAGTATGATGGCTATTGCTTACCTATGTCCCATTGTTTGTTTTAAAAACATAATTAAATTTTAAATGTACTCATTTCTTTTTATAGACTCTCAGTTACACACCAATAAATAAATTACGTCTCTTTGTGACTTTTTTTTTCTCTTTCTTTTTCTTTTTGGAAATCTATAACTGAAGGACAGTGTTTTGTAAGTGGCCTTTGTTGCATTTCATCTCTAATTTCCTGTTCAAACAAATTTTAAATCATGAGTTTTGCTTCATATGGCATCTACCTTCAAGTAAAACTGTTTAATTCTATAATAAGCTAAACATTTTTGCAAGTATATTGTCGTAAGTAGACTCTCATCTTAAGCAAGGGTTGTATTCCTCATCCTCATATACATATAAAATTTGCATAAAGTGAAATGTCATGTCAACACTTACATTACTCCTAATATAACTGCAAACATAGTTTTGCCTATATCCATTAATTTGTACATCTCTATATATATAAAATCCAACCTCTGTCAGTCTGTATGTCCACTTTTCACAAGAGAACTACTTCACAGGTTTAGATCAGTTTTTTTCTATAATTTGCTTGAACATTCCGGTTGATTTTGCAACTTCTCTCATCACGCAAAATATCATAGTTAATTTGCAGAAGTGATATATTTGTGCTAATCCAAGACAGAGGCTACGGGCAGAGGAGAAGGGGAAGTGTGACATCAGGAATGGGGAGCCGGGCGGAGCCCTCCTCACTCATGCGTCAGCCTCGGAGCATACCTTGCCTCCGCTTAGTGCGATGAGAGAAGTCATAAAATAAAGCGGAATGTTCAAGCAAATTATAGAGAAAAACCCTATCTAAATCCGTTAAGTATTTTTCTCGTTCGCTACCTAAGTATTATAGTTCGCTTGCAGGAGTGATATATTTGTGCTAATCTGAGACAGAGGCTACAGGCTGTGAGGAGGGGAAAGCATGACATCAGGATTGGGTTCATTCATTCACGTGCTTGCCTCCATCCGAATCGATCTACCTCTGGCCACGTTTTGGAGCACACCTTGCCTCTGCTTAGCTAGCAATACCTGTTTGTTTATTGTTTTTTAAAATTTGTCCTGTTTCACTACTATGTGGGTGGAGCCATGGGGGACAGCTAGTTATTTATATACACCAGTTGCTACACATATAATTGTGCATCAGTAATTTTAAATACAATGTACCCATGAGGGCGGCACGGTGGCGCAGTGGGTAGCGCTGCTGCCTCGCAGTTGGGAGACCTGGGGACCTGGGTTCGCTTCCCAGGTCCTCCCTGCGTGGAGTTTGCATGTTCTCCCCGTGTCTGCGTGGGTTTCCTCCGGGCGCTCCGGTTTCCTCCCACAGTCCAAAGACATGCAGGTTAGGTGGATTGGCGATTCTAAATTGGCCCTAGTGTGTGCTTGGTGTGTGGGTGTGTTTGTGTGTGTCCTGCGGTGGGTTGGCACCCTGCCCAGGATTGGTTCCTGCCTTGTGCCCTGTGTTGGCTGGGATTGGCTCCAGCTGACCCCCGTGACCCTGTGTTCGGATTCAGCGGGTTGGAAAATGGATGGATGGATGGATGGATGGATGTACCCATGAACAGTAATATTATTGTACTGGCGACTCAGGCTATGCTTAGGATGTAGGCACATCCCTTGTTTCAGTTCAATACAGACAGATTTAGAACATACCATTGTTTCCTAGAAATGACAGCTTGGTTTCCACTAGCCACGAGAAGATATAAGCGATGTGAAAGAAGAAGAAGATATAAGCGGTGTGAAAGATAGAGAAAAAACAACAATGTCTATTTATAAAGCACATTTTCATACAACAGTGTAGTTCAAAGTGCTTTACAAAATGACAACGAGAACGTTACAAGAATAGAAAAACAATGAAGATTAGGCAATAATATTAAAGAAAAAGCAACAACAAAACAAGGTAAGATCAGATGACCGAGAGGATAGGAAAAAAAAAACAAAACAAAAAACTCCAGTTAGGCTGGAGGAAAAAAAAAACAAAATCTGCAGGGATTCCAAGAGACAGATAAACAGAATGTGAGGCCCCTCTTACACAATACAAGAAAAAAGCATGTCTCCCTGTGCATAACCAAGTTCAATTTTTGCCTTTTTTCCCCTTCCTTTTAAGTTTGTAATTTACAGCCAGATCAAATCAATTTTAATATATGTTTTCATTGTGGTTCTACTTTTTATTATGTCAGGTTCATAAGTATTTGGACAGTGACACAATTTTCATAATACTGGCTCTGTACACCACCACAATGGATTTAAAACAAAGCACTCATTTTGTGATTGAAGTGTAGACTTTCAGCTTTAATTTAAAGAGTTTACCAATAATATTGTATGAGCCATTTAGGAATGGCAGATATTTTTATACATGGTCCCCCTATTTTCAGGGACTCAAAAGTATTTGGACATTTGACTGACAAGTTTGTCCATAGCCAGATGGAAGCAGTTCCCTCATTATTTCATTAACTATAAAGCAGGTGAAAAGTCTGGAATTCATTCCAAGTGTGGAGTTTGGATTTGGAAGCTGTCACTGTGAACTCTCAATATGAGGTCCAAAGAGCTTTCTATGCAAATTAAAACAGTCCATCATTAGGCTAAGAAAACAAAAACAAACCCTTTAGAGAGATATCAGAAACACAGGGATTGGTCAAATAAACCATTTGGAACATTTGTAAAAAGAAGGAATGCTCAGCAACTCCAGAAGGTCTGGACAATAATGGAAGACAACTGTGCTGGATGAATACAGAATTCTATCCTTACCAAAGAAAAACCCTTCACAACATTCAGCCAAAGCAAGAACACTCTCTGGGAGGTAGACCTATCATTGCCGAAGAGTACAATCAAGAGAAGACTTCATGAAAGTAAAGACAGAGGGTATACCACAAGGTGCAAATCACATGTAAACCACAAGTATAGGAAGGACAGATTAGACTTTGCAAGAAAAAAATTTTTAAAAGCCTGTCCAGTTCTGGAACAAAGGAAACTATATGTACCAGAATGTTGGAAAGACAAGAGCATGGAGAAGAAAAGGAATGGCTCGTGATCCGATGAATACCACATCATCTGTAAAACATGGTGGAGGCAGTGTTATTGCATGATTATTATGCATGGTTGCAAATGGAAGTCAGTCTCTAGTATTTATTGATAATGCAACTGCTTTCAAGAAGTAGCATGAAGAATTCTGAAGAGTATAGGGCTATATACTATCTGCTAAGATTTGGCCAAATTTTGCAAAACCGATAGAATGATACTTCATAGTACAGATGAACAATAAGCCAAAACATACTGCAAAAGCAAACCAAGTGCTTTTCAACACAAAGTAATGGTATATTCTTCAAAAGCCAAGTCAATCAACTAACCTCAACCCAATTGGACATGCATTTCACTTGCTGAAGACAAAACTGATGGCAGAAAGTCCAACAAACAAGCAACAACTGAAGACAGCTGCAGTAAGGTATGACAACACTTTTTCTACATAGAACCCCCATTTCAGGGCACCATAAAATTTGGGACATAGCAATGGCAGGCATATTAATGCAGTCATAGTTAATACTTTGTTGCATAACCCTTAAATGCAATGACTGCCTGAAGTCTGCAGTTCATGGACTTCACCAGGTGCTGAGTATCTTCTCTGGTTATGCTCTGCCAAGCCTCTAATGCAGCATGCAGCCATCTTCAGCTCCTGATAGTTTTAGGGGTTTCTCCCTTAAGTTTTCTCTTCAGGATATGGAAGGCATGCTCAGTTGGATTTAAATCTGGTGACTGGCTTCACCATCGAAGGACTTTCCAGGTTTTTAGCTTTGAAAAACTCCTGTGTTGCCTTAGAAGTATGTTTGGTATCATTATCTTATTGTGGGATGAAGCGCTGTCCAACGAGTTGGAAGGCATTTACTGGAACTTGAGCTTATAAGATGTTTCTGTATACCTCAGAATTCATTGTGCAACTAGTGGTTTGCATCTTACAAGTCTTCTGCAGATAGCAGTCTCTGACACATACACATCTGCCTCCTGAAGACTGTTTCTCATCTCTGGGGGCTTCATCTTTACCATAGTGAGAATTCTTCTGTCATCAGCAGTGGATGTCTTCCTTGGCCTACCAGTTCCTTTGCAATTACTGAGCTCACCAGTGCATTCTTTCATCTTATTATATCTTAAACAGTTGATTTAGAGAAAAGCCAAGCAAAATGACACCTTTTATTGGCTAACTAAAAAGATTACAATATGCAAGCTTTCGAGGTAACTCAGGCCCCTTCTTCAGGCAAGATGTCAGAAGGGGCTCGAGTGCCTCGAAAACTTGCATATTGTAATCTTTTTAGTTAGCCAATAAAAGGTCATTTTGCTTGGCTTTTCTCTACATTCATAATGGCTAACACGGTACAACACCCTAGTACTACAGTTGATTTAGGTAATCCTAATATTTTACTGGTGTCTCTAATGGTTTTATTCTTGTTTTTCAACCACGTAAAAGCTTCTTTGACTTTTTATTGGAACTGCTCTTATTCTTGTATTGGACAATGGGAACTACAAACTCAAAAGGTAGTCAGTAGGTATAAGCAAGCCTAGGTATTTTATGCCTGCACTAGTGAAGCAATGAAGTACGAAATAAGTTATCACAAACACTTGTGGCACTAATTGTCCCAAACATTATGGTGCCCTGGAATGTGGGGATCATGTAGAAAAAGTGTTGTTATTTCTACATGGTGTGACCTAAATGTATGCAAATACCCTTACATGAAAGTCTAAAATGTGCATTTTAATCACATCTGAATTGTTTGATTTGTAATTTTAAACTCTTGAACAGAGGGGTAAATCAAGAAAAAATGTGTCATTGTCCTAAACATTAGTGAAGGAATTATATATAAATGATATCATATACACTCTACAGTGACTTTAATATTTTCACCAGCTCCTAGCACAAATGACCAGCTGGCAAGCTAATAATTTCATGATTGTATCTCTAACTACGCTAAACCACATCCAGCCATAGTCAAGTAGTTTAGTTGCTGTTTGACCAAAAATTAGAATAGACACTGTAGATGGTCTAAACAGCTTTCACCTTGATTTAATTGTTTGTTCCAAACATAGTGGTTCCAGCATCTCAAAAATGCCTGCACTACTGGGACATTTCACTATCTAGACTACACAATGAACAAAACTTAGCAGGCATGTGTCTGTCATACTGGAGTGAAAAATAAGAATGATCAAAGTCACTAAGAATTTTGCAAAATTATGGAAGTTCACTTAAAACAAAGTCAAAAACAGAATTAAAAACCTCAAACCTATAGTCAGATAAAGTGGTAGACAAAAGCAGTCTGAAAAAGGAACACTATTGCAAGAATAGCACCACTAATTGAGCACCAAAATTTACCTCAGAATAAAAAGAGATGCCTTTGTCAGCAAAGGTGGTATGTCATAAATCTGCTGTATGAAATTTGTCACAAGACAGAAAATCTAAGAAATGGTAAAAAAAATCATGGCATTGCATGTAATATGACGCTAGACATACACAGGAGGATGATAATGTATGTACTGCTTCAGGAAAAAAAAACAAGAAATTGTGACCAATTTATGTATCCGTGTTCCTTAAAAATTCAGATCTAATGGATAGCAGAAAATAATAATAGAAAAAAACAGGCTATAATCAGCTACATCTTTCCTTTTCTTTCCTTGAGGTTTTAGGGTTGGACAGTCCTTCTCCCAGCAATGGGTCTTTCCAATTGACTGCCCCCTTCATTTCTCAGGCCAAATAGTCCCCTCCTCAATTTCTGGCACCCCTGGTAAAGATGAGTAAAAAGGGCTGTAAAAAATCACCTTTTGGTAAATGACCTTAATCTTACACTGAAAAAATTAGAGAAATCCAACTTTTACTTGAAGTTAATTTACTATGACAAAATAATCCCTCATCAAGACATTTATTTTTGACAAAACCACATGTGCCACTATTATTGACAGCCTTAGAAATTCTTATGAATGAAGTGTAACTGAAGCATTTTTACATTTATATATGATTTTTTTTAAGAGTTTGTAGGAGTAATTCATGGAGTAATCAATGAGTTCCTGTTTCACTAGCGTATAAATATGAGGTGATAGAGAGATGAGATTCCTTTGTTCATTCCTCCACATGGTAAATATAAGGGAACATACAGTTCAAATAATAGAAAAATATGTGGACCTTCAAAAATAAAGGAATGGATATAAAAAATGTGTTAATCACGTGTAAAAAGCCCATATCTACAGTTAGGGCAATAATTAAAATGTTCAAATCAGCTGTAACTGTTACCAACATGTCTGGAAGAGGACCCATGTTTATTTTGCCCCTATGCACAGTGAGTGATGGTAAGAGAGACTTAAAAAAAACCCAAGGATCACTATTGGAGAAATACAGGGAAAAGTTAGCATCTTAGGGTCACCAAGTCTCAAAAACTACCATCAGTTGCTACAACCAGGCCAATAGATTATTTTGAAGGCATGCCAGAAAAAAACCATTCCTGTAATTTAACCACAAGCTTATGCTTGAGTTTTCTAAACATTATTGGAACTTTGATTGGAATGGTGTTCTATGGTCAGACAAAATGAACATTTCGCGTTTTGGCATGAAACACTCAGGTGAGTTTTTTCTTAAAAGGACGGCTGTACTGAAGAGAACCTGATCCTCACTGTCAAGTATGGTGGATGTTCTGTGATTTAGAAGGGTTGTTATTTCTCCAAAGGCCTTGTTAGGGTACATAGCATCATGGACTCCAAGACGTCCCAGAAGATTTTAAATTATATTTTACTGCCTTTGCCATGAAACTAAAAGTGGGTTATTGTTTGATCTTCCAGCAGGGCATTGAACTAAAATAATTAATGTCTAAATCAACATAAAAAAAGTAAAAGGAACACAAGAATAAATTTCCTTCAGTAAAAGGTTGGATTTCTCTCTTTTTTTCAGTGTAAGATTAAGGTAATTCACTAATAGGTGATTTTTGTTAAAACCTTTCTTTCTCATCTTTACCAAGGAAGCAAATAATTGAGGAGGGATCTGTAGTGGCTGACGAGGAAAAGGCAGTGCTTCCAAAACTCAGAGCATGGTTAAAAATCCTCCAGATATGGCCTGTCAGAGCTGTAGGTAAATGGGAAGAACTGGTTAGCAACAGCGTCCCCTCTGTCATCCCAGAGTGGAACCTCTTACTTTAACAGAACCTTCTTTAGGCTCAAGCATTTGACACAATATAACAAATAATTATCTTTGAAAAGCATATTTTAAAGGTCAATTCAATGTTCTTGCATAAGCTTTTGGAATCAGATTCAGCAAAGTATGGCTAAAATAGTACACAAGAGAAGCCACTGAGTGAAAAATGTACGATTCTTTTTTTTAATTCTTCTAAAGCTTTCTTGTAATTATGTTACCAGGACTGTGTTTATAATAAGTGATTGATAATCCAAAATGTATAAAGTATGTTCAGCATTAACTGTAACTTTGTTTTATTTCCTGGCTCCTTATGACAGTAATAGATGATGGCTCGTAGTCCCATATAGTCAAAAGAACAGGCTCACAACTCCAAACTGACAACAGTGTGTGTGCTATTGACTAAACTGTGTATTTATTGTGTCTAAGTAAAACTGATGATAATACAAAAGATGAGTTTTTGGTGCTTTATGAACCAGAAAGTGTTTTTTTTTCTAATGGAAAAAAGCAAATGGGCTAGAGTGCAATATATGTGAATTATTTTTGACAAACTCTTATCTTTAGGAACTAAAAGTAAAGCATTGCATTCAAATAATTCCATCAAATTCTGTACAGTAGAAAGAGCTAGCTATTATTTGTATGTGCATTGACTTCTATTTTGCTTTTAGGCAGAATAGCTTATTTTGCTAAAATGTTACTTTACAAGTACAAATAATAATTCAAGTTTTGTGTTTATTATGTTTAGAAGTATACCTTGCATGTCAGCATACTTACCTGGCTAAAGTAAAAATTTTTGAAAATAACAATTTTGACATTAATATTATGCTCGAGCATATACTAAATCCAAATAAAGTCAAAGATAATAAACATATAGACAAAAGGGATTTATTATAACTTAATATAGTAAAATAGATCTGTACAGGGTCTTTCAGACAAGGATACAAAATAAGGGCCTAAATAAACAGATGATAATTTCCTATCTCTCTGGTAGAGTTGCAGGCCCATTTTCCTTCCCTGGTGTATATTTTTCATCTCTTCTTCCCTCCACTATTCTCTTTTCTCTGTCTCTTCTCCCTCCCAGCAGGTGAATTCTTACCAACTCTCCTCTCAACTTTTGGTTTATTCACCTTATGACCAATGTGGGTTTTTAAGTTTCAGTCAGGTGCTAAAGTTCGGGCAGGCTGTAAGCAGGACTAGATTAAACCCAGTCAGGTGCCCATGAGCTATGACATATCTGTGTCCCCTACCTCTGCCTTGTTTGGTAAAGCAGCACCAAAGGGGGTTCAATGTAATTGAATAAAAAAGTCAAGAGAAACAGTGAAATCACAAATGAAACCAGAACACAAAATACACAAACCTAAACAAAACATATTCCACTTTGCAAGCTACTGATTTCAAGACACTCAATGGATAAAAAGATAACAGCTTACCACAGAGGAATAATGAATACCATATAACTAACTTTACGGATTCCTCTCTAATTGACGAGTTAGACCAGCTATTCCCAAACATTTTCCTTCTCTTCCCCCTTGTATCATGAAAGTCATATCAGGAATCCCCTTTATTATACCTTATTACCTTTAACAACTGTTTAAATGGAAATGTATCATAGCAGTATCTTATAGATCTCCCTTATATCAATTGATTCCTCTAACCGCAGCACAAGTTTTTCACTCTACAAGACTCATTCAATCAACTGACCATTAATATCTTCTGTCAGGTCATCAATGTGTTCTGCTATCATATCACAGAAATGAGGATTGCTTTTCAAGCTAGTGAACAAACTTATGCATGATTTTAAAAAGCTAGCTGGTTTTTTACACTAATCTTATGGTAAGTTTTCCTTTCTTTAGTTATGATTTCCTGCTAACCGTGTAAGTCACTGTCCTTACACTGAGTGAATTCAGCTATTTTTTTTTTTAGTATAGGTGTTATACCTTGCTTCTATAGTCTCTTAAATTTAATAGATTTTAGGCTGCCATGGGTAAGGAACTCTGAGTGCAAAATTGACAAAGGATAAAGATTCACCATCAAGAAGCAAGTATGGAAGTCCTTACTTTACAAAATAAGCCTGATGTGTATACATTTTCACCTTATTTTCTGGCATCTTCCAGAAATATATTACAAAACTTAAAAGAAATCTTTTTTTCTTAAATGTTACAGTTATGCTCTCTCCACCACTCTCTTAGGCCCTAGTCTCAATCTCAGATTAGATCAATTAGCCTGTAGCCTGATTAGCCAATTAGTTGGGCCCTGGCCATCAAATAATTCTGGGATTAGTAATGATTTTAGGAACTCCTGTTGTCAAATTTCTAGAAACTCCAAATACTGCAGCGTTGTACACCATGTCTCAGTAACTGGCATGGCCTACTCAAGATTATGTATTTTAAATATTAGGGAGCAGGGAGGCACATGTTACAGTGTTGTCAAAACAGGATGTATCCACTTAATAACTTCCTCTTTTATTGACAATTTTTGGCACATTGCTTTCAATGCAACCATAATCTAATATTAGTAATATATTAGACAAATGGCACCTGAGTGACCAAATAAGACTTTTTTTCATTTGTCATTTATTGAATAAACAAAGTTATCCAACATTCATGGACACTGTGTAAAGATGTAGTTAGATCATTACTATTGCAAAAGCAACATGCACATCAAGAAAATAAGTTAGAAGATAAGCGAATTTTACAGCAAAGGATTAACAGGTTAATTAAACAAAATAAAAAGATGTATGGGGAAAAAATCAAGAGGTGGTTCAATGATAACAATCCAAAGCAGGTCTGGAAGGGACTAAAAACAATTATAGGACTGGGCCCTAAAAAGAATGTGGATTTTCCAGCTGACAAAGGCCACAAGCTTTTAGCAGATGAACTGAATAACTTTTATGCCAGATTTGAAACAAGTGATTTCAGCACCCAAAATACAGAAATAAAGGAGATGCTTTATAAAAACACCAGGTATTCTGCTGTGATTGGGTTCAGTTTAACCGAAGTGGAAAAAGGCTTGTGGCAGGCCAAAACAAACAGTGCAGTGGGACCAGACGGCATATCAGGTCGGCTCTTAAAGTCTTGCTCTAAGCAGCTCTCCCCAGTTTTTCATTTGCTTTTTAACTGGTCTCTGACCTGTGGTATTGTACCTAATCTGTGGAAACAATCAATCATTACCCCTGTATCTAAGGTTTCTAGGCCAAGCTGTTTAAATGACTATAGACCAGTGGCACTTACATCTATTCCAATGAAATGCTTTGAACACTTGGCGAAAAACATTTTAATGACAGAGACAAAGTCTTTTCAAGACAACAATCAATTTGCTTATTGTGCAAACAGAAGTGTGGAAGATGCTCTGCTTGTTATCTTACATCAAATCTACACCTTTCTTGATCAGCCTGGTTCATATGTCAGAGCACTATTTTTGGATTTTTCTTCAGCGTTCAATACTATACAGCCTCATATACTGATTGGGAAATTAAACAGTATGAATGTAAACCCATTTATCACACTATGGATTCAGAACTTTCTTTTAAATCGTTCACAGACAGTTAAAGTTCAGGACACTTTTTCAATAGCCATTCATTCAAACACAGGAAGTCCACAGGGGTGTGTCTTATCACCATTACTGTTTACTCTGTACACAAGTGACCTGAGACAGAACAATGACCACTGCTCTATTATTAAGTATGCGGATGACACCATGATCATAGGATGCATATCTGGGGAGGATGAAAGCCACTATCTAAATCAAGTGGACTGTATGGTAAACTGGTGCAATAAAAACTTTCTCACTCTGAATGTAAAAAAGACCAAAGAAATGATATTTGATTTTAAGAGACAGAAATCTGTATGTTCACCTATTGTAGTTCTGGGAGAGGAGGTAGAAATAGTGAATGAATATAAATACTTAGGAACTTACCTTGATAACAATCTTAACTGGAATACAAATACAAAAAAAATATTTTCTAAATGCAACCAGCGCTTATTTCTCCTCCATAAACTCAAATTATTTAAAGTAGACAAGGACCTCATGTTGTCCTTCTATCGCAGTATGATCCAGTCTGTGATCACTTTCAGTTTCATTGCCTGGTTAAATAGTCTGACAAACCAAAACTCAAAAAAAGCTCCAGCAGATTACAAAGTATGCAGCTAAAGTTATTGGGGCTGATGTAGATGATTTGACTAGTGTGTGTCAGAGGGCAATGCTAAAGAAACTGGAAATCATCTCAACTGATGACAGACATCCATTACATGTAGAACTAAACTTCAGTAAATCAGGAAGGATAGTTGCTTTGAAAACCCACACAAATCGCTCCAGAAACTCCTTTCTTCCTAGTGCCATACGACTTTTCAATAAGAAACATCGGAGATAATGTTTAAAGTTTTGATATATATCCTGTATGTTTTATCTAACTGCCTTATCTTAACCTTTCTTATTTCTATTTGTCTGTTTTATTTCATTCTGTCTGTTACCTGTTATTAGATGCAACTGAGAAAGCAAATTTCATGTTTTCTTGTGTAAACATGACTAAATAAAGAAACCTAAACCTAACTTTAAACCTAAACCAATTTTAAGGGGTTAGCTGACTGAACACAGCTAGACTTGATTATGGCCAGCCCTGATAATTCAATCTTCACCCTTTGCCATACCCTACATCTCACAATAAAAACAAAATACATGTATCTTTATTAAATTCTACTTATTGGATTAATTCATGTCAATTCATTTATATTTCTATTAAATTTCATTTCTATGAGAGCACTATGTTTTCTGATAATTACATACCCCTACTCAAAGGGCAAGAGCTGAGGTCCCTACCAAAAAACTAACCTTTAAACTTTTTTGTTTTCTGTTAAAATCTAAAAACACTCCACCACCTAATCTAACGATCTCTGGTTAGGTAACCAAGTAAATAAATTCTCATTAGGTCTCATTTCTATACATTGGTTTGCTCTGTTTTAAGGGAGTGTGTGCTTGTACATGAATGTGTCACCGTCTAGACTGCTGCTCCATCCAGATTTAGTTCCTGCCTTGCACCTGATCTTGCCAAGATAGACCTGTGCTGTTCATGACCCAGATATCATTTTAATCCTTCTATATTAGAGCCTATGATGTGTTAAATGCACTTAATACCGTATACTACTGTCTTCTGGGTTATGTATATGCTGTTGTACAGGTGTTTGTTTTGTACAGTATTGCGTCTGTGTCTGGACTATTTGATGTAAAGCCATATTGCTAATAATGAAAGTTAGTCCATATTATTACAATACTACTAGTAAAATTAGATCATTTTGCATTGTTTGTTCTGCATTTCAGCAAAACACTCTGGTGCAAGACAAGGAAGCTGATAAGGTAATAACTGTCCATTAGTTAAAGATTTATTATTTGTCATTTTAGGACAATAGGTTGTGGTAGTGATTTAGAATTAAATATTTACAAAAGAAATAGAAGAAACTTTAGCAAATGCCAAATAACTTTGAAATGGGTTAGCAGTAGTGTCATGTCATACTGCTTGTTTTACAAGGGCATCGCCATATACACCACTTGTGCCTTACTGTGAGGAATAGTGCTACCTGCAAAAAAGCAACTACTAAGTTTCAGCAAACCTTGTCCAAAGTCTGCAGAAATTAATAAAAGCATGAGTGATGAACGTATATAAAATAAATTTCATATGTAAAAATAATTTACATGAAAGCAAGTAATAAATATAGTATTTACAAAAAATGTTTATAAAAGTTTATACAAATTAAGAAATTGCACTTTTATTTTCACTAATTATTCTGAGAATTAAAATAAAATTATATTTTTCTTGCATAACATGTTCATAAAACTTAAACTTAGGAGGAAGTCACTGAGTATAATGCACAGCAGTTTCACGGCGGAAGTGACACAAACTCCTCACCTTAACACTAACCCCTAAACTTAAGTTACCCTAATCTTACTTCAGCCAAGAAACTGCAGTCAGAAATTGTGGTGACGTATGGCTCTGCAATGTAGAATTTTACCACATTTAAAGAGATAGTATACAAATGACAAGTAATTACAGAAACAACATAAAACAGGAAAAAATAATTCATAATTGACAATAAAACATAATATAAATTTAGGCCAGGGAGAAGTCCTGGCTGTAACACAAAAGGTTGAATGCCTTCATGTCAAAGAGTGGGCATTTGATTGAATCACGCCTATGTTAGTATTTATAAGTCTCCTGGCCTGTGTTCAGTTGAAAGAACAGATCTTCATCTTTCAAATCCAGTGACCGGTAATGTTGAATAATCAGATCAAGCTGAAAATAGCAAAGAGTATTTTTGTGTCCCTTTGTTTTTCTGTCATTTATTGCTTGCCGGGTCATTAAATATAGAAACTAATCATTCAACCAATATAATATTCCCCATTAGAAAGGGAATCATTTTACCTTTCTGATGTCATAATTTTGTGGCTATGTTTTAAATAAGCTTTCGTATGATGAGTAGTTATTGATGGTGTTTGTACTTTAATAAAAAATAAACATACAGTGCTATCTACTACACACACATACACACCCAAGTGTGTGTATATATATATATATATATATATATATATATATATATATATATAGGGGATAAATGAAGTTATTCAATTTTTTTAAATTCTTGCTCTGTTATGGCTATAGTTATTGATTATGATTGATTATGGTTTTTTCTGGTTATTTAGACTATGGGTTTTTCTTTGACAGTACTTTAGTGTAAATTCATGGTGTTCAGTTCATCTATATATATATATAAAATTGTTTGAAATAAGACTGTAAAAACTGTTATAACCCTGGCAGGTTTTGGACACCTGGGCAAACTCCAGTGCTTTTCATATCGAGAATGTGAAAGGAAATGAGTGGGAGCTAAAAGAAAACAGTGTTCCTGTGAGTCATCCCAAAAGCAAAAGCAGTAACAAGTTAGTTTAAACATCCCTTTATGTCTCTAAACATCTTGTGATTGGGTAAAAAAGAGAAGCTCTGTTGTAGTGACATTATATGAAGAATGGTAGAGGTCATCTTGAGATGTATTTTATTAGCTGGTAAAGCACTTGTGCAAGATGCAAAAGAAAAGTCTAGTTTGGTTCTTTGGTTCGCCTACAATATCTTTCAATTTAAAGTGCCTTATTGTTGAAGAGAGACTGACAATTTTATAAGGTTGTTTTGAAGGTTAATAGTCACACTGCAGGAAAAATTCCACCCAGCAGAGATTTTTCATTTATATATCAATTCACAGTCTGCCATGGAGAATCCTCTAGCAAAAATGGGCAACTAATATAGTAAATCACAACTGAAAATACAGTCTTGAACCTAAGCTTACTTTAAAAAGAAAGGAAGCTACAAATATATTATGAAAGGCCCTAAAGCACTGTTTATTTATTGCTTTCTTGCAAAATGTTTATATTTGTGAATGTGCATTTTACTAGAAATCAAAAACATTAATATTCATATACTTAAGATGTTGGTTTTTGAAATTTGATTTTGTACTTTCTTCTTTTAGCTAATTTGGGCAAAGGAAATAAATGATTGTTGTATTGTTTTATAATGGTAACCTCCTATGCATAATGTACATCATATAATCTTTCAAGGAAATTCACAATATTTTCTATTTGGTCTGGAGGATATGTTGGTTAAGTGTGAAAGATAATATCACCTTTGTGTGTTAAAGTGTGTCACAATACTTCGGTTTATAGGTAATTCTGAAAGCATTTGTGTAACTTTTAATTATTAAAGATATCTATAGACGTTACTCCTACACCAACCTCTGGTTTGGGTCATAACTGAATTACTTGTGTTTCTGTGTTCAAAAGAGTTAGATCATACAGGTGATTTTTTTTATGCTTGTTTAAAAATTTGTACACATTTGGGATAGTGTCTAAGAAGGGGCCTGAGTTGCCTCAAAAGCTTGCATATTGTAATCTTTTTAGTTAGCCAATAAAAGGTGTCATTTTACTTGACTTGTCACTACGGTCATAATGGCTAACACGGTACAACACCCTAGTCTCTCTATTATAATAAAAAAATCTTGGGACGAGATGAGACTAATCCTGCAATGAGACATGACTTTTTGAAGAGACTTTTTGGAAGGAAGTCCTGCGAGACAGAGACTTTTACCATGAGATTCTTTCAAGTTACGCCATACTTACAACTATTTTCAAACAAGACCACAGTCATCAGGTGCATTCCAGAATTAACCTGGACAGACACCAATCAATTAAAGGGCTTACTTATGAACACACACACACACACACACTTACGAAGATCCAGTTTAGAATCACCCATTCATCTAAATATGGCAGCAAGAAATGATGAAGTCAAATGAACTGACACGAAGATTGTCAATCGGTTACATGGCAAATTGATTAAATGCATATCAATAGACTATGCTGAAGCAGTTGGTGGTGATCGTGCAGAAGATGAAAGCATCAATTTAAAATATCCAATAGATTATCTACAAGCGTTAACAGTGTCCGGTCTTCCACTGGCCGAATTACTGTTGAAAGAACGATGTATCGTAATGTTATTGCGTAATTTATGTATGAGTGATGGACTATGCAATAGGACAAGATTAGTTGTATTAAAAATTGGTCAAACAATTCTAATATGTAAAATTTTAACAGGCGACAAGAAAGGTAATGTAGTACATATTTTGCGAATAACATTAGACACAAAAGGAGATCTTCATATGCCATTCGTATTAAAATGTTTACAGTTTTCCTTGGGAATAGCTTTTACTATGACAATTAACAAATCACAGGGACAAACATTCGAAAAAGTCGGTTTGTTTATTAGAGAGAAAGAAATGATATTCACTCACGGGCAGTTATATGTTGCGCTGTCACAATGTAAATCCAAACACAGAATCAAAGTTCAATGCGAACTTAAAGAAAAGTTAATTCTAAATATTGTTTTAACTGAGCTTTTAAAGTAAAAGTGAAAATAATGCATATGTAACAATTCCCATGAAAATAGCAATCTCTTTACATTGTATATCTGGTTAACCAAACCCGGGGGATGGCGAGCGAAGCAAGCAGGGGGCAGAGCCTCCTAGTACTACAAAATATACTTTAAAGTGTTCATTATTTGTTAACTGCTTTGGTTGAGTGCTAATAATCTGGTATGACCTGGTTTTGGGGAAACAAAAATACACATAATTTGTGAGGATTTTGGAAATTTTCAATACCTAGTTACAGTGGCACAAGTGAATTAAAACTGCCGTTATTGTTATTGCTTACCTTGTACCTTCTTTGTTAACATAATGTTTATGGGATATGTGCTTTGATATACATATAAATTTTAAAGAATTTCTGAAGGTAAGCAGTTACGGAATAGTGCCAGAGGTTGACTATGATAGTATTCAAGAATGAACACAGAGTATGCCCCATTGGAATATTTTGCTTAAATTTCTGCTTTAGTTTAATACTGGCTTTTGGACAAATAAATACAGTATATAATAATGCAGTAAGATTAACTATTACATATCATGGGGTCCCTGATGGGGGAGGAAATGAGAGAAATGCTTTGAAAGGAAGTCCCAGTACACACAATATGCATTCATGTGTACTCAGACCCCCAACCACTGCTTTTGCTATCCTGTCAGTTCTCTTCTGATCTGTTCTCTGAAATGCAAGTGCAGTACAATGCAATATAACCAAAACATTTTCAGCTTATAGCTAGAAAAGCAAACATTATAAAATGAAATGTTTTACATTAATAGGAAGGTCACACAAAAACTGTGATTCCCTTTCTGCAAATGGACTGTTCCATTACTAGCACCTTAGAGGAATGCACATTTCACTAGAATCAATAAAATGGCATTTTTGTTAGTCTCTGTCAGAAGATCTTTCATACTCTACACTCTAAAAAATAATTCAAGTGACCTTTAGCCAATCCATAAATACATACATGGTTGCAAAATAAAAATTCAAATTTATCGTTTTCTTAAACTTTCTGAATTGCAAACATTATTTAATAAGTAGCTCTGACACAGTAATAACTTCAACTTACTTCTTCTTAAGCTTTTCTCACTTTCATGTGGAGTCCCTATATTGGACCAGCTTCCTCCACTCTCATCTGTTCTTTACTTCCTCGGCTGATACTCCTTTCTCTCTTAGAATCCCTTTCACACAGTCCATCCACGTTCTCTTGATTGATCCATCCCGACACTTCTATATCTATGATTCTTCTACCCACATTGTTTACCTGTGCTCTTATTACCTTTCTACACCACTTTAACTTTTCCTGAATTTTCTTAGAGGTACAGATAAAGTTGGAGAAATCTCTGATTCTCTCATTCCTGATCTTATCAAGCTTTGTTATTCCACACGTCCATATCAACATCCTCATTTCTGTAGCATTATTCTTTCATGCACCATTTAACTGCCCAGAATTCTGTTCCATACAGTAATTGTTGTCTAACCTCTGTTTCTTGCACTTTAACTTTCACTCTTCCTCTGATTCTTCGGTCACAAAATACTCCAGATATTTTTTTCCAAGTACTTCAACTTACTATTGTAAGTAATTTAAATTCCATTTTTATAATTCACTAATGAAAAACAAAATGATGTTGTGTATCTTAATCAAGTTGGTTGGGTGATGTGTTTCATCTCCATGTCACAGTTTAATTTGAAATGAAAACAAATAATTAGATACAACTATTTGGAACAAGTTAAATGTGTGAAATATCAACTTAAAAATATTTTATTCCTACTTATATTTACTTAGTATACCACCCTGTCCTGGGTTAGTTCCTGCCTGTGCCTCTTGCTCGTTGGGACAGTCTCCAGCTGCCCCATAACTCTGCCCTGGATAAGTGATTTTAGAAAAAATGGATGGATTGACAATACTTAAACATACCATTATATACTGAGTTTTTTGTTGACCTGAAACATTTGTTTTTAGAGTGTAACTGGAAGTCAACAGAGAGACACCAACATGGGGGAAATATTCTTCTTAGGTATCACTCAAAATTCAGACTGACTAATTTACATATTCAAAGAGCTTTAGTTGGCAAGACAGAATGTAAATAAAGGCATGAAAAACAATCTTTAGTTATTTGAAAGAAAGATATTATTTTAATGGAGCAAACATTCTGTATTGGAAACAGCTACTTCTGACAAGAATGGTGACTTTTTTTTTCAAATCATAAAAATAAGTCAAAGATTACACTGAGATGTTTTACATAAGTATGAAAATATGAAGAGAAACATCTAGGGAATTAGTTATGTCTTGAGTGTCATCATTGTGGCCTAATAAAATAACTGTTTTGGTTTTGTGTTGCTACAGAAAACTTTATAGCGATCAAGAAGTTAAGAATCTTCAAGACAATGAACAGTAGGAGATATAACTATCTATTATCCATATAACATTGTTAAGAAGCATTATACAGTATTTAAAAAAATGTAAAGCAAGGGGCAGCACATAGAAAAGGAATAAGATATTGGCTAAAATGGAACCATGAAGTACACTACTGGGTTCTGAGGAAGAGAAAATATTCCTCACTTTAGTAGAAGACATTCTTCCTTTAAGCTAGGGGGCAGATCCCTTAAGGGAGTACCCTGAATGCCAGTCTTACTCTTTAGACAATGCACAAGAATGGCATAATCAGATTAACACGATTACTAGTATCATCAGATAGCAATGGGTCAGTTGTCTTCTCAGGCAGAGTTTGTACTGTTGTGATGCCTAAAACCTGACTGAAACTGCTCCAAAAAGTGTGTTCATTACTTATGAACACTTTAAAATCATTTCAGAATTTGTGGCCAGAGCCTCCTGACTCAATATTTTCTAATCCCCACATATGATATACAGGTCGACTCATCTTGATGTCTAGTTATGCAAGACATTGAGCTTTATGAGGTTCCCCCTATTTATAAGGCAGTAAAAATAATTCTAGGCTTGAAAAACCTTCATTTTTAGGCCAATTTGGGCCGTATTTTGTGCAAGAAATTACACCATTATGATAAAGAGTAAACAAATAGGGGTCTTCTTTGCGTCCTACGTCAACCGAGCCCAGGGGTTCTTCTTTTGATTAGAAACGAGGGGTCAAAGTTACTTCTTTTCACATAACTTTGAAAAATTGGGATTGGTAATGTAGGCTTGTGGAGTGTCATTTTATGTTAGTTTGAGGTTTCCAGGCACGAACGTTATATTTCTGATAATTAATTCTTTACTATACTAGCACCCTAAGATCCACTCCCAGAACTGTTTAAAATGGCAAAATTTCAAACATAAGCATAAGGGGTATCATTTTATACTATTTTAAGGTTAGCGATAACATGTATATTATTTTTGATTTTTGATCTTTGACTAGAGGTCTAACTCTCTTTTGACCTCTTTCAGAGGGTGGAAAATGAGTAATTTCTGTTACAATCAAAAATATTTAGACTGTAAAAGTTTAAATTGAAGCATCCATTTTTAATATTTCAAATATTTGATGCAGCTATTGTTTTATTTTGTACTTCTTTGTCATGAACTAAATCATCACATTTCTTATGAACACCCTGCCTTAGGGTGGCTTATGTTAACACATTTTTTTTATATTTGCATTTAAAAATGCAAAGAGCTGTGAGAAAACTACCTTTAATGAAAAATATAGAAATGATAAATATTTAAAACCACAGTGTCAAGGTTTGGCATTTTAATGAGAGGCTATTACAATTACGTGTTTAAAACTAAAAAGAACAGTTTCACTAGTGAGACTACAATTTACAATGAATAAAATAGCCTCGAGATGGAAAAACACTAATCAGAGAGGTGGTATGCTTTATATCATACCATATCAGGCACTTGGGAAAGCAACACAGGCTCACACTTATATTGTACCAGCCTCTTCATCGGCTATATGCAAGAATCTCAGAATAATTGTTTAATGTTATTTGGATATCTTTCACTGACCCAACATATCAAACAACAAGTAGTAATCGTTTCATGTAAATTTTCTTCACCTCAACAATCTTCTAGTGTTAAATTAATATTTTGAGTTAAGGTGTATTTCTTATATTTAAGCATTTTTATATAGATATTAAAACCAAGTAGCTATTATATCCTTCTTTGTAAATAAAACTAATGAAAAACATTGTGAAATGATATTATGTTCTTAGTTTCACTTTAATCAAGTTTCTGATCCTGGGGTTCAAAACTCTATCCCAGAACCACTGGGCACAAGGCAGGAAGCAGCCATGAAAACTGTGACAGGGCCCAGTCACACACCCATACCTGGGCCAATTTGGAATCACCAGTTAATGGAGAGAATATGTAAACTCCACACAGACAACATCTGAGACTGGGATTCCACCCTGGGAAGCTGAATCTGTGAGGCTGCGGTACTACCCACTGCTTCATCATTCCGCCCTCATTTGTAATGGTGTGTACTTTACTCTGTGACCCAGATATTATCTGCAATCATGTTTCTCTTAAAAGGTAGCCCTATAATACCCCTCTGGTGCTCACTGATGATGAGCTAATGCTGATTATGTATTATAAAGCACAATATATGTAATCATTATGTAATGAATACACTGTAAAGTTTGTTCACAGGGCAGACTGCTATACTAAAATGAACTGAATTGAATAGGGACAATTTAGATAATTTACATGGTATTAATACTTGCTTTTTGTTTCATGTCAGTACATTATGAATTAGACTTAAGTGAGTAAATTGTTATATTTTTAGTGACTACATACCTTGGATACTATTAAGGAGACAAGGATGTGTTGATTAAGGTGCCATTAAGTGAATTTCCCCTTGGGATTAATAAAGTATCTATCTATCTATCTATCTATCTATCTATCTATCTATCTATCTATCTATCTATCTATCTATCTATCTATCTATCTATCTATCTATCTATCTATCTATCTATCTATCTATCTATCTATCTATCTATCTATCTATCTATCTATCTATCTATTAACAAAAACTGTTGCCGACTAACTAATGCTTAGGTCTATACATCACTAAGTTACTGTCACAGTATCCACCACAAACCTATTTGTGTGACCCTGAGCAAATCACTGAATCAAAGATAGTTTGTTTTTAACATTTTTTTTCACACCATTTTCCTGTTTTCTAGGCATCATCATTCTGGAAGGCCTTTCAGAACTTCTTCAGGACCACATTTGACATGGTAAAGAATACATTTATATGCAGTTCAGTTACTTGTAAACAATCACTTGAAAAATGCTATATCAACTCTATATTAAACAGTTGGCCGACCATTACTGGATCCAATTAAAAATACCTACAATATATAAAAGGTTCATAATTACACTTTAGACTGACGTGGAGTACTAAATAATCCAAATTATACAGAAATATGCAGTAACTATAATGTTATTCTAACGGCCTATAATAAGAAAAAGCTCAACAAGAACAGACTGAGATCATTCTAACAAAACTGATACAAAGCAAGATTTGTTCTTTTATATAATATATACAGTATATAATTCATAATAAACAAAAATTATGTACATAATATGTCCAAAAAATATGTACATAATTTAATTATTACATAACTCAAGCGATATTTTGCAAAGAATTTTCTTGTGAATAAAAGTAAAAAAGAAAATTACTGTTTTTAGAAATACAGAGAAAGTTACTAAATGTTCCTTTTTTGTTCAGTTTAACTATTTTTTTTCTAATATTAAAAATAAACAGAGAAAAAGAAGAAATATCTTCCAGGAAAAACTTCTGAGACAGACATGGAAGTGAATTAAGAAAAATGTAATGAGTGGGACATTGGAAGGAAACAGCAGGGTGACAGTCCAAGAGCCTGTAGAGCCTACATTGTTGAATTAATATTGGGTGAGAAACAATCTGTGCGAAACATGTAAAATGTTAACCTGATCATTATCATTCATTAAGGTAAGACAAATATTGCAAAGCCCAGCTAATAAGACTTTTGTTCTCTTTTGTGCACAGTGAAATTTTGTGCATAATAAGTATAAGAGAAGATGTCTACGCTCATAAAAACTTTTAAGTTAACATTTTAATTCCTACTTAGAAAATTATAGCTATACCTATGCGACTGTGATACCACTAATCTACCAAACATTTATCAAAATCATGCTTGTTACAAACAAACCTCTTACACAATGTTCAGATATATAGTACTATACATAAAAACTGCCACTCGTTGAATGTTTGGCTTATTTTTAATGCTAGCATTTGACTACTTAATATCATAAGATCTTGTTATTATCAAACTTTCTTGGCAGACATCTTTTTCCTAAAAAGACTTGTTAAAAAACAATCCAACATCTCAAAGAAGTCCTTCGTGGGTTGATTTTGAATTAATCCTGTCTAAGGCAGAATTATAGTGCAGCTCAAGTATCCCAGTGTTAGAATAATCATGTTTAGAAATTGTATGAAAGAATTGTTTTAGTTACTTGACAATGAAGCACAAACTTATCAAACAAAAAGGTTATTAGTTACTGTATGTTTATATGCTGTAACATATTGTGTCAAAAAAAAAATCCTATACCCACACATAAAATGTTACACTTAATAACAAGAGGAGAAAAAAGAACAAAGAAATAGTTTTCACTTAGAAGTCCCTAAACCACAGAAATTTTAATTTCACCAATATATTGAGACTTCAGTGTATCATCCTTTAGAGTGAATAATGGCTTGTCACTATTGACATCTGCACAATACTCATCATTGGTCAAAAGCTTGTAAGTGTTCTCTTTGCATTTGCTTTTAAACAGAACATTTTGGTCTTTGAAAAGACACTTTGAGGCAATGGGTAGCACTGTCACCTCCCACCTTGGGTCACAGCTCAGCTCTTGTGCTCTTGCTGGTTTTCTCCAGGGTCCCAGTTTATTTTTCACAGTCCAAGGATATGCTGCCATGTTGACTGGCACCTGTAAGACAAAAAAGTATTGATATGAGCATAAGGAGTGCCCTATAATGGAATGACCCTTCATCCAGACCCATTTCCTACTTTAGGACATGTGCCATTAGGATAGGTCACAGCTGCCAGTGACTCTGCACTGAATAAGCAGTTTCAGAGATAAACAAATGAAGCCGAACACACAGTTGGTGCAAGAAACTCAAGTGAGGATGTAGACTGGACAGAGAGAACACCCAAATTCAAGCACTAAGGTTGTTTCCCGAAATAGTAAGCTGAATCAATTAGCTATTCAGTGTAGCATACATATGTCTGCATTGTGGTGGTTTGTTTTATTAACTAATTTTTGTGAGAGTGTGATGGGAAAAATACAACACCCTAAATGTTTGAAAAACCTTAAAAAAGGGAATGTTAAAAGCTATGTGAATACTCTATAGTCAAAAATCTCCAAAGAAAGAATGTTGTGTAAAGAGCAAATGTAATGCGTATTACTGTTATTATTGTTTCTTTACTTTTGTTTATTGCATGGCCTAGTGGTGCAGTGGCTGTTGCTACTTCTTACAGCTTCAGGAAAGTGAATGTGAACCGTGGCTTGATCTGTCTGCATGAGGTATGCAAGTTCTCGTGTGTGGCTTATGTACAGCTGCTCCCCACATCTATAAGATGAGTGTATTATGCTTGTTGACAGCTCAAAATTGGCCCAGTATAAGTTAGTTTGGGAGTCAGAGTTGATGTGGTACACATGAATTGGACAAAGTGATGTTAAATTTTAATTTATAAAAAAAGAAAAATTCCACTCATTTTCTAAGCCCCTTTTTCTTTTGAAGCACAAGACAGGAAACAAGTTTGGATGATATGTCAGTCACAATGCAGAACACATCCATTTAATTTAAAATCATCAGTTAGCCTGACCTGCATGTTCTACAGTCAGAGTTCCTGGAGAAAACCCACACGGACACTGGGACAACATAAACACTCCACGCAGACACCAACTATAGGCCATGACTAACGTTTGGGAATTGTAAGTAAACACCACTAAGCACCTGACCACCATTTATGCTGGCTACTTAAATTAGCTTCAAAAGAGCTTGGAACAGGTGGATTTAAAAAAAATATATAAAACAGAAATCATGCTCATATTGTGATATTCTTCAAGCATATTTTACTATGTTAAAAATAGCAGTTATAAGGAATACTTCACCTAAAAATGGTATCTTTCTTACTCCATGAATTTGGTAGTGATGGCTGAGAAAACTTCTTTCATTTTCCAAAAGTTATATATGTAACATTATTTTAGCAAAAAATCTCTGAATTAGTGTAAGCTACCATTATTTGAGATATTCATAAGAAATTGAATGATTTACTTTGTGAGGTACATTTTAAATTTGTAATTTTTAACCTTCCCAAAGTCACTCTAAAAGGGATAGGACCACCGTAAAGAATCAAATATCAACATATTATCATATTTGTGATCATACTCAGCAACCTCAAAATAACATTATAAAATATGTAATATGAGCTGCACCCCTGGAGTTGGTTGATTTGACATGCACAAATTTAAACCCATATGATCAGTTTTGCTGAAGACACCTATTGGTTTACTCTTATGATAATGGTGTAATTTCCTACACAGAATATGATCCAAATATGGACTAAAATGAGAGGTAATCAGGTCTAGAAGGCCAGAAAATAGGGGGAACCCCAAAACACTCAATCTCTTCCCTAGTTAGACATCAAGACAATTTGTGTGGGAGTTTTCTTGAATGATGATTTAGGAAGTGCTGGACAAATATACTGAATTACACAGTGTTCAAATAAGTGATTCTTAAGAACACAAAATATATGTATTTTTCACATTGTGGGCCTATAACTAGATAGTTTGTTGTGGTGAATATGTAACACAAGTAACATAAGATGTTTTCATGGACTTCTTTCATACTGTTTGCTGTTGTCCGTTGTCTTTGCCTGTTCTATCAGAAACTTTTTATGATTCAGTTCTCCACTAAAAACACAAGAATAAAATTTTGTTTTGGCCACTACTAACCAATGCAAGGATTAAGTAACATGTAAAAAGAAAACATTTTGGGGTGGAATAATCCTTTAAAAGGAAACACCAGTCAGAAGTAAACTGACCTTGGAGACTCAAAGGGGTGGGCATATTTCACTGTTTACCATTTACCAAATTATTGATTTATGTTTATTATAAATTAATGTTGGAGATTATTGACAATTTCAGATTTTTAGGAAACACATATTAGAATTTCCCTGATTCACATATCCTCTTTAATAAAATCCCTGTGTGCGCCCATGTGTCCGTGTGTGTGTGTCTTCTGGTGAAGTGCGCATGCGTGGGGACGGTGTGATGCTTCAAAGGCCGCCTGACGCGTCACACAAGACAGAGAGGGCGGGACCTATAAAATATTGCGCGGCCAATCCATTCGGATTTTGGTAAATGAGGTAAGACCTAAAACATAACGCACCAAAAATCCAATCGGGTACTGAGACGCGGAGACCAGCTTCCCCAAAGAGGTGGAATTAGTGTTTGTTGTTCACTCTGAGGATGTCAGATTTGCGATTAACAAAGTTGGCCCGGTAATGTGTAAAGTGTTTTCCTAAATATACGAATTTTCATGATATTACAATAGGATGACTTTTAAAAGTAGATTTATTTTCGCGCACATAAAATCCGTTGCTGGGGAGACGCTACACATACAATAATCAGCTACACGCCAACACAGATTAAAATACTTGCTGGAGAGATGTATTACTGTGAGAGAAAATTAAAGGCACACAATACAGTGACGCATATTACAACCACATACAAACCAGTATTACTGTAACAGAAAATAGATGGTCCTTTGCCATTTAATATAGACTGTTCCTACTAATGTTTATGCACTACTGTTCTAGCGCCCGTTATTGTAACGGGCTTAATGTCTAGTTTCACTATGAAAATGTTTTTTTTAACACAAAAACACAAAATTAGACACATTTTAAGAATCCAAATGTTTCTTCAGTTGTCTCCAGACAATTAATTGCTATAATGTTTTGCTGTTTTTAACTAGGATAATACAATGGCATTAAATTTACTTAACCTTTGTGTTTACCTTTTTATATGAACAAAATGCAAATGATTTGATCATTTTTCCACCTCACCCATATGTAATTATATTGGTGCCTCAGATGACTATCACCAGTTTAATTTTTTACCAGTCTTTCAGTCCAATTACAGTATATTCTCAACTGTGCTTTTCTTTTCTTTTTTATGATAAATAATTCTTTCAAGAGCAATTTTATCTTCCAGAGTACATTTTAAGAAACAGATTCTCAAAACGACTTCCTAGGTAAAGGCTGTCATTAGAGGAGAACATAGCGGGAAGAAAGCGTTGTTGACCGTGGACTTGTTAGTAAGTCATTAGTACTATGAGCAAACTGGATGTAATTCCTTTTTGTACTGGAGAAATCTTTAACCACCATGTGAAAATTAAATACTAAGATCTCAAATTTTTACACAAGTTGTGTGCAGCAACCCCAATACCTGTTGATATTTGTTTTGTCCAAGACTTTTGAAAACTGACACTTACATTTATGATTACTGACTTGACAGTTACTTGAACATGTATTTTGATAAATTATTTGCAGTGAAAGGTCAGATTAATTTAAAGCGTAAACATGTGTTTTCAAGAATACCGTATATAAAAATTTAATTAATTTATATTAAGCTAGATTGATTTTGTATAGTTCAGGTTGCTGTACACAAATATTATGAACTAAAATTGTAATAAAACATAAAAACTGTAAATGTATTTCTATTTACATTATATAAAAATAGGCGGCATGATGGAGCAGTTGCAGCGCAGCTGCCTCACAGTAAGGAGATCTGGTTTCGCTTCCCGGGTCCTCCCTGCGTGGAGTTTGCATGTTCTCCCCGTGTCTGCGTGGGTTTCCTTCGGGTGCTCTGGTTTCCTCCCACAGTCCAAAGACATGCAGATTAGGTGCATTGATGATCCTAAATTTTCCCTTGTGTGTGCTTGGTGTGTGTGTGTGTGTGTTTCTTAAAGTAGTTACTAAGCTACGTGTGCTAAGTTATATTAGGTCAGTTTTCAACAGAGAAACAAAAGCTCACTCTGTACACATTTCAGAGAAAATAAGGTTCTGAGGCAAATAGGATTTTTGTCCTGAGACAACTAGTTGCCAAGCCTTTCCCAGGGCACTATTATGGTACTGGGCTAACTCCATGCAATTTAATGAAATACGACTGATAAAAACTGGACCTATCACTGTTGAGCATATTTCTCTCATCCAGTGAGTTTCCACCTCAAGGCCATCAAAATAGCAGAGACACTGGTCATGGCTAAGACTCAGTTACATCTGGCCACAAATGATTGTCTCCACTGATAAATAGTATTTTGAATAGACTCATCATGAGCTCTGATTGCAGTACACAATATGGCCAAGATACTTACACAGTGAGACTGATGAGGTAATTTGATCATTGTAGATTTAAGTGACACGATAACTCAAGGGCCCTTCTTTCTTTTGTGATTGTACATACAGTTTGGTCCATAAGCATTTGGACAGTGACATAATTTTCATAATTTTGGCCTTGCACACCACCACAATGGATTTGAAATAAAGGAATCAAAGGAAAGGAATACAAAGGAAAAAACTGCTTTATAAGGCATATAAGACTAATGACTGCAAAGTGAATCGTAGAGCGTATGAGAACATGAGGGCAACCATTAAGAAGGATATCAGGGAGACTAAAAGACAGTTGGAGAGGAATTTAGCAGATAAGGCAAAAGACGACCCTAAGAGATTCTTTCAGTATTTTAGTAGTAAAAGAACAGTCAAGGAGGAGGTGAAGTGCATCAGAAATAGTAAAGGGGAATTAAAAGATACAGACAGTGAAATAGCGGATGCCCTAAACTTAAATTTTTCTGAGGTGTTTACAAGTGAGCAAATGGATAACCTCCCAGAGGTACGCACAACTACTAAGGAGGTACTAAGGGATTTTGAAATTGTAGAGGGAGAAGTGCTGCTCAGATCAAACAAATCACCAGGATCATCTTAAGGAGGCTAGTGAGTACATATATAAACATATATAAACCCTTGACACATATTTTTAGGAAGTCACTGTGCACTGGAGAGATTCCAAAGGACTGGAAAATAGTAAATATCATCCCATTATATAAAAAGGTTGACAGGGCAGATCCAAGCAACAATAGGCCAGTAAGCTTAACATGCATCACAGAAAAATTAATGGAAAGAATTATTAAGGATAAGATTGAGCAACACCTGGCAAGGACAGGAGTTATTCTGAACAGTCAGCATGGGTTCAGAAGAGGGAGGTCGTGTTTTACTAACATACTGGAATTCTATGAGGAAGCAACAAAAGGATACGATTAAAGTGGAGCATATGATATTTATCTTGACTTTCAGAAAGCACTTGATAAGGTGTCACATGAGAGGTTGGGCATTAAATGAAAAGAAGTGGGAGTTCAGGGTGATGTTTTTTAGATGGGTGCAGAATTGGCTCAGACACAGGAAGCAGAGGGTGATGGTGCGAGGAACCTTATCAGAACTGGCCGATGTTAAGAGTCGTGTTCCACAGGGCCAGTCATTATGTCAATCATTATGTCAGTGCTAGGGCCACTGCTATTTTTAATATATATAAATGATTTAGATAGGAATATAAGCAACAAGCTGGTTAAGTTTGCAGATGATACCAAGATTAAAGATTAGCAGATAATTTGGAATCAGTTATATCATTACAAAAGGACTTGGACAGCATACAGGCTTGGGCAGATTTGTGGCAGATGAAATTTAATGTCAGTAAATGTAAAGTATTACACATAGGAAGTAAAAATGTTAGATTTGAATACATAATGGGTGGCTGGAAAATCAAGAGTACACCTTATGAGAAGGATTTAGGAGTCATAGTGGACTCCAAACTATTGACTTTCCGACCGTGTTCAGAAGCCATTAAGAAGGCTAACAGAATGTTAAGTTATATAGCACAATGTGTGGAGTACAAGTCCAAGGAGGTTATGCTCAACCTTTATAACGCACTGGTGAGGCCTCATCTGGAGTATTGTGTGCAGTTTTGGTCTCCAGACTACAAAAAGGACATAGAAGCACTAGAAAAGGTCCAGAGAAGAACGACTAGGCTGATTCCAAGGCTACAGGGGTTGAATTATGAGGAAAGAGTAAAAGAGCTGAGCCTATACAGTTTAAGCAAAAGAAGATTAAGAGGTGACATGATTGAAGTGTTTAAAATTATGAAGGGAATTAGTACAATGGATAGAGACTGTTATTTTTAAATGAGTTCATCAAGAACACAGGGACACAGTTGGAAACTTGTTAAGGGTAAATTTCGCACAAACATTAGGAAGTTTTTCTTTACACAAAGAACGATAGACACTTGGAATAAGCTACCAAGTAGTGTGGTAGACAGTAAGACGTTAGGGACTTTCAAAACGCGACTTGATGTTGTTTTTGGAAGAAATAAGTGGATAGGACTGGCGAGCTTTGTTGGGCTGAATGGCCTGTTCTCGTCTAGAGTGTTCTAATGTTCTAATGGATCATTATCTGATTGAAGTGTAAAAATATTGTGTGAGCCATTTAGGAATGACAAGCATTTTTCTGCTTAGCATCATCTTCCGCATTGCTGGGTCAAGTGGTTCAAAAGTATTTGGACAAACTAAGATTTGGTTAAAATTTTCAGTACATGGTTGAAAATCCTTTCCAGTCAATGACTGCCTGAAGTCTGAAATCCATGGCCATCTCCATGTGCTGAGTTTCCACCATAGTGATACTTTGCCAGGCCTTTACTGCAGTTGTCTTCAGTTGCTGCTTGTCCGTTGGACTTTATACAATCAGTTTGTTTTCAGTAAGTGAAATGCATGTCCACTTGGGTTGAGGTCAGTTGATTGGCTTGGCCGCTGAAGAATCTTCCACTGCTTTTTGTTGAAAAGCACTTGGTTTGCTTTCGCAGTATGTTTTGGTTCATTGTCCGTCTGTACTATGAAGTGTTATTCTAACAGTTACGCAGTATTTGGCTGAATCTGATCAGACAGTATAGCCCTTCAGAATTCATCCTGCTACTCCTGTCAGCAGTCATATCATCGATAAACACTAGTGACAGACTTCCATTCGCAACCATGCATGATTGTGCCATACCACTGCCTCCACCATGTTTCACAGATAATGTGGTATTCATCGGATCATGAGCCATTCCTTTTCTTCTCCATGCTCTTCTCTTTCCAACATTCTGGTATATATTAATCTTAGTTTCCTTTGTCCAAAGAAAATTGTTCCAGAACTGGACAGGCTTTTAAAAAATGTTTTCTGGCAATGTCTAATCTTTCCTCACTATGCTCCCTATTGCACCTTGTGGTAGACCCTCTGTCTTTACTTTCATGAAGTCTTTTCTTGATTGTAGACTTTGGCAATGATAGGAAAGTGTTCTTGGTTTGGCTAAATGTTGTGAAGGAGTTCTTCTTCACCGAGGACAGAATTCTGCAATCATTTGACACAGTTGTCTTCTGCAGTTTTCCACACCTTCTGATGTTGCTGAGTTCACCAGTGTGTTCCTTCTTTTCACAAATGTTCCAGATGGTTGATATAATGACTCCTCGTGTTTCTGCTATCTCTCTAAAGGATGTGTTTTGTTTTCTCAGCCTAATGATGGACTGTTTTAACTTGCATGGGCAGCTTTTTGGACCTCATATCAATAGTTCACAGTGACAGCTTCCAAATGTAAATTTCACATTTTTAATCTATTCCAGACCTTTTACCTGCTTAATAGTTAATAAAATAATGAGGAACTGCTCCTACCTGCCTAGGAATATAGCCAGGAACAGCTTGTCAGTCAAATGTCCATAGACTTATGAGACCCTGGAAATCAGGGAGCTGGGGATGCAGAAAAATGGCTGTCATTCCTAAACGGCTCATTAGATATTTTTGGTAAACCCCTTAAATTAAAGCTGAAAGACAACACTACAATCACGTAATGATTGCTTTATTTCAAATCCATTGTGGTGGTGTACAGAGCCAAAGTTATAAAAATAGTGCCTTTATAAGATCTGTAGGAGGAGTGAAGTGATTCCAAAATTGATAAGTGAGGAGAATTCAAGTACTGGGAATACAATGTAGTGATTTAACAACTAGACGTAGAGTTTCACTTCTCAGTTCTAATTTGATTCTTTGATTCCTTGATATTTTTTAATTAAGTAACCTAAATGAATTTTTTTCAGCCTGATGGTAAAATGGTGACATAGTTTATTCTGCTTGATTCTATTGAATTAACAGACTTAGTTATGTTATTCACATTAACAAACAAACATGATCTTTCAGTATTTCTAAGCTAGTAAAGACAAGTTTTGGATAGTATGGAAATGTGAGGACTAGTAAGTACAGCAGTGTTAACGTGACATCTACATTTTGTGTTAACTCAGTAAATTAATTTTGATAAAAAATATGCATTATTTTTCTGTTTCAGTGGGCTAAACTGCTTAATTACTTTCATAATAAGAGAAGTATAATTCATATATACATTTTAATGTTGTCAGTACACATGAAAATGGATCTTACATTTTTTGAATGGCATTGTCTAATGGCTGCACATAGAAATAAAGAAAATTTTTTTTCTATCATTGAATTCTGAGACAGAACATATCTAACTGCATGCCTGAATCAGGGAGCGCTGTCATCAGACTTATATACACATTTTAAAATACTTATTAAGTGAGAAGTAAGCCACAAGAAATTGGTGACAATCCAGCTAATGTCAAAAGTCTGTGTAACAGAATATTGTCATCAGTTGTAAGCTTAGCTTAAATTTGTAACAGGAATGATGGAGACATTTCCTGTATTGGACAATGCTGCAATTAAATTTAGAGTGAAATAAGGCTGCTTATTGTTGTTTTCCCATGCCTTAAAAGTGAAATTGCTAATTTAAAGTTGGCCTATCACTCCTAATATTTTCTTGCTATAAAATCCATATTTTAAATTCATATTTATAATGACTGATTTGAATGAATCAGAGGCAGTGCCAGTCAACAAAAATGTATTCATTTTAGTTGGTATGGGCTGTGAATCTACTGCATGTGAACTTTTCTAAACTTTGTTGGTACTGAGTCTAGTCGGAATTGTCTGCTTTGTTTAATTTAAGAAATCAATGCTAGAATGTCCTATTAATTTAAAATTTCTTAGGTTTATAAAAAGATTTGCAAGTCATGGTTAAGTATTGAGCAATTTGTAAATTGACTGCTGAATATGCTGTTTTATGCTACCAAATATATTACTGTATACTAATATTAAGTACAATATTGCCAGTACAACAGTATGTACAATATTACATTACTTCAAATTTCTTAATTGTTATGTTAGCTATTATTCTAAATAAAGTTCTGTGTTAATGTTGTTTATGTTATCGTTCTGTTCTAAAAGTGTGTGGCAACATTTAATCTCTATGATTTGTTTCTTACATATAATTACCTTTGTTTTGAGAGATTCTGCCTTTTTGCACTAATATCTGTCTTTCACATTAAACCTATTTTTTGTAAGCATATTTCTGTTTATTTAATAATTCCAGACTATCTAAAATCTTGATATTTGTAAAACTTAAAAGAAAATCAATCAGAGATCATAAAATTTTGTAGAGGATGTTATCTTTTTTTGTGAATATTTAATTTGCTTTTCAAAGTAATGGCCATCTTAACTGATTCGTAAGTAAAAAGACTGGTAAATTCCAAAAAGAAATCTACTTCATCAGGAGGTTTGTAAATTAACTGCAAACAGTTAATTCTCATTATCCACAGGGGTTACATTCCTGAATAACTCTGGATACAGAAAATGTGGATGCTGAGGCACTGATCCTAGGGGAACAATGGGGTTAGGATCACAGCAGGATACAAGCTCAGGGGGAGGATTGGCAGGGAGAGATGGGGTCAGGCAGACATGGCTCTCACTTCCTGAGGCTCGCTAATGATCTTTCTTACAACTTTTACTTCCTCAATTGTCAAGTCCTGACTACAGGAGGACTGATCCGAGGACTTAACTAAACCATCCAATCGTTTGTAGCAACAGGCATTGTGAACAAAGGGCAGGGACTTAATCAGTGTGAGCCTATGACCTGTATTTGCTGTCAATGTTTGTGAGGGGCAATTTCAAGCCCCAGTCCCCATTGTGAATGGGGTTCAATGGCTTACCCACACCTTTCTGCACCTATGTCATAAAATAGAGACTCAAACATAACATAAATGGGTGTGAGGCCTCTGAAGGGCTTCACTGACCAGGCCAGGCCTGTGGTATAGCGGGTCCACAGCTCAGATCAAAGGCCACTTTTTAAATGAATAATCGCAGCACTTGTGGCTTAGAGAGGGGGTGAGGTAGTGTGGCCGGAGCAGTTCCCGGGTGAATTTGTGATGCGGACAGTCCTCGCTTAAATGCACAGGTGAGGAGTCGTCCGCATCTGTAATTGTTGCCGGGAGCTGATGATTGCCACACCTCATCCACGTCCCTGGAGCATATAATAGAAGCGTGAGGCAGTTATGGAGAGAAAAGAGAGGAGAAAAAGAGAACAGGAGGTTAAAGGAGAAGGAAGCAGGAAGGAGAAAGCTGGTGCAGGACAGTGAGAGCGTGAACAAGAACAGGCTCTATTAAGGTGGAAGGCAGCTGGTAGGAGAGCCCCAGAGGAATGTTTGGCCAACTCTCAGAGGGGGGCTGTTGGAAGCAGTTGCTCCAGCTGAGCAGCTTAGAGGAGCTGGAGTGACTGGTAGTGGAGTCGACTGGCCGTTGAAGGGAGCGAGAGTCGTGGAGGCTTTGGGTGTGTTGAGACCCAGCGTGAGCACTCTGGCTGCTGGGGAAGGAACCCAAGTCTCGGTCTGGCTGGAGCCCGATGTAGCTGGGGATCGGATGGCAACTGGACCAGTATTGAAGGGAGCTGCATTTGCTGGTTGGGCGACTCCCCTGTAGCGGGGCCCAAATGGGAGAAGCAGGGGAGCCGCCAGTAGAAGAACGCACCTGGCTTTAGTTTTAAAGAAAGACTGCTTCCAGCCGTTATTTTAACCTTGGATTTTAAAGAATTTTTTTCTAGTGTGTTTTTAACCTCCATAATTCACTTGTTTTTATTAGATTACTAGCAAAATACCCGCGCTTCGCAGCGGAGAAGTAGTGTGTTAAAGAGGTTATGAAAAAGTAAAGGAAACATTTTAAAAATAACGTAAAATGATTGTCAATGTAATTGTGTTGTCATTGTTATGAGTGTTGCTGTCATATATATATACATATACACATATACACACACATATACGCACATATACAGATATATTATATATACATATACACATATATTTTTTATATATATATTTTATATATATATATATATATATATACACATACATACATACATACATACATACATATACACACATAGATGCACTTACAATAACATAGAAATCAATATAAAGAACATTAACATCATTATCATATGAGAATATGAAGTAATATATAAGAAGCACATTTCATATAAATATAAATTATTAAACAGTAAAATCTTCTTCTATAATTTGCTACCGTGGCTTTTCGTTGGTCTGTCCAGGATTTTAAATCACCTGTAGCTTGCAAACCGTTTCACCTATTGACTTGAAATCTGGTACACATATAATACGTCACGTCTGCTATCCGCTTTATGGGTGATGATTGTATTACTCTTGTTATGTTTATTTTATTTTAGAATCAACTCCTATCTGCGCACACCAGGGTGGCCGTGGGCAGATGTGTATGGTGTATTCACTCCATGTTATCGTGCATTGCGCTGTCACTGGTATTTTGATAAAAGAATTTGAACAATATATAAGAAGCGTATAAATTATTAAACAGTAAAACATTAACATTTAAGAAGTAAAGTTACATTGAGTACTACTGCAGTGCCTTCGGGTATACCTCATTTTTTGTTTGCCCATTACATGCTTAAATGTATAAATTTTTTGGTGTACCTACCCGAGAACACGCGACATATAACCGACCGTGGGAGAAGCATGGATTTTAAACACGCGTTGAGTTCATCTGCTGGTCTCCCTCGTGGAATAACTGGTAATGTTTGACTAAAATCTACAGCGAGTAAAACGACATTACCTCCTTTTTTTTTTTTACGATCTCTGAGATCTTGCTTTTTTCGGTTCAAGGCTTCATAAGCTCTTTTATGTTCCATGGTGTACTTAATAAGTACTAATTATCCCAAACCATCATCTTTGAATGTTGCAAGACTTTCGCCTTGTATGTAGATCGGGGTAATTACATTCATTGCATTCCTAGTCTGAATCACAATCTGATTGTATGGGTGGTTACCTGGCACTGTAGGGTTGCCACCCGTCCTTTAAAATACGGAATCGTGCCGCGTTTGAGAATGAAGTTGCGCGTCCCGTTTTGAATCAATACTGGACGGGATTTATCCCGTATTTTTTTTATCATTTTTTTTTTAAAGCAGCGTCTCATGCAAATCATCCACACGCATTTTATGAAGATGCCTCCTTTCATACTTTTGATTGGGTAATACTTGATGTCATCGTTAGTTTGATGGTGTTTTTAACTGTCCAGTGAGGAGGGCGTGTCTTTTAAGTACAGTCTGCAAAGTGTTGGCACTGAGATGTGGCGTCAGCACCATAGTTGAATCCCCTAACGTTGCGGTCAGCAAGTCGGCTAACTTCTGCCATGTGCCGTCTTTCAGTTGCGAGAAGCAGATCATAGAATGGTTGAAACTGTTGCCCCTAACGTTGCGCCACGGCGTGTGGTTCGTTTATACCTCGTGTCTTCTCATTAAACTTTTATCTCACGAATATGTTATTGCAATCCGCAGCGGGAGCGTTTCTATAAACTTAATTTAAACTTACGTTTTACACCGTGCTTTGTTTCCCTTATGAACATGCTTGTATGCTTAACTCGCTCCGTTCTCAATTGTTTAATTAATTTTTTGCTCTTCGCTGTTTGCGGCTGTTCCTCCATTTCCCCCTACTTCGTTCTTTTATCTCGCGAATATGTTATTGCAATCCTTAACGGGAGCGTTTCAATAAACTGATTGAAAATAGTTTTGCATTTACCTTTTTAGTAAAAGGCGAGCTTTTAAGCCTGAGAAATCACCCCGTAAAATGCACACGTTTAATTGGACATGTGTTAATATGTATGGTTACACAGTATTAAAAGACAGTGAACAACGTCAGTTACCTTTCTTCCCGCGTTTGATAAAAGGTGAGCTTTTAAGCCTGAGAAATCACCCCGTAAATGCACACGTTTAATTGCACATGTGTTAATATGTATGCTTACACAGTATTAAAAGACAGTCAAAAATTAACGTCATTTACCTTCGTTCCCGCGTGTGACTCGTGCTGTAACTGTCTTCCTTGTTTTTAGTTCACGTGATTACGTAGGAGGCGTGATGACGCGATACGTGACTCCGCCTCCTCCATTACAGTGTATGGACAAAAAATATGTTCCAGTTATGACCATTACGCTTTGAATTTCGAAATGAAACCTGCCTAACTTTTGTAAGTAAGCTGTAAGGAATGAGGCTGCCAAATTTCAGCCTTCCACCTACACGGGAAGTTGGAGAATTAGTGATGAGTGAGTCAGTGAGTGAGTCAGTCAGTCAGTCAGTGAGGGCTTTGCCTTTTATTATTATAGATTTATTTATTAACTTTGAGAGACACTGCAGTTATGTATTTGGACACTGTTTTTGATTTTGCTGTTTTTAATTAAAGCACTTAGCATATTTTGCACCATCCCTTTGCATTGTTGTGTCTCACTGCCTAGCTCATCGGTGACATTACCAACAGTGTCGGGTTCGAGGACTCCCAGAAGTAAGATGGGAGCATGGAGCAGAACCCGCATCGTCACAAGGCCTCATTGTGCTTGTTTGGGAAAGGCTTCACCCCAATCTGCTTAATCCCTCCACTGACCTGCAAAAGACAATGTAGGCCCAAAACAGTATATCAAAAGTCACCACAAGAGGAGGATGACTGAAAACCTCAGCTTGTACACAGAAGGTCAACAAAGAATCTTTGTAGGTATAAGTGTTTATTTAAAAACAATTCAAAAATACAAAGAAGAATTTACAAAAGCAGGAAAGAACCACAAAGGAGTTGCAAAAGGCAATCCAAAGGCAAACAATTGTAAGTATGCAAATCCAGTAACAGAATCCAGTAAACAGAGCTAAAATATCAAATTATTGGCAAAAAATAAAGAAATGCCAATACTCACAAACAGTCCAAATGACTTCAATGAGACACTGTGGAGGCCTCTTCCCTAGCAGAATATACAGTATAACCAGGGGGAAGGTCTTTGCAGTAGTGACATCAAGGTGACCCTGTCTTTTGGGGAAACACCCACAAAGCACAAGGAACATTACTATACTTTTTAAAGACACCATACATAATTAACCAATAATGAAAACAAAACAGAAATATCTTAAAAATAAGAAAAATAAAAATTCAAAAATGACAAAAACAACCATATAACCCAAAAACACATGTTGATACCTGACAGCCAGGTAGACACACATTGATCCATTCAGTGTACCACATGTGCAGCCCTTGTGGCCTAATTTGTAAAACTTTTCATGGATTCCAGGATGAAAATATATGCACACCAAAAAAACAGAAAAAAATACATGCAACAAAAAAAAAATCTGATTTTTAAAACCTTATATATGTATTATTTCTACACAATTTACCGTTTATGAACGGAATTCGCCTTGTAAATATGCGTACATGAGTGTGCCTTGAACGCCATCCAGAAACATCCATATATGGAGCATACTAATCAACCTTATGCACATGCAATCAAGATGCTGTATAACTTCATTGACTGGTAGAGTAACTTCTCCCTCCTGACACGGAGACTCCGCCACCTGCATTCAAGAGTATCTCACTGCACTCCACAAATGAGAGCACAAGATCATGCTTGGCACTGTAGCGTCTCTCCTCTGTGCTCTGGGTGTCTGGGAAAGGCACCCTCATCTGAGCAGGTATTCACTATTACCTGGCACATACTATCTAATGACATGATTGCTGTTACCATGAATTGTACAGGCCATATGATACACTGAAAGGTCAGCCAGTCACCTTATCAACAAGCCAGCTACCACATGCAGCACCATCACGTGTGCCCCATCCTATGGCCCTTATCCATGTATATGTTCAATTAGATTGCATGTGTCATGAAATGGGTTACACTTTTATAATAGCAGATAAGCAAACCCTCAGCAAAGGAATCAGTGGATGGCGATGTTTTACTGTATCTATCCATAACTGACCTTTAAAATTTTCTTTTAGTAGATTAGCTGATTAGTTTCACCAGATAGTGCGGAAATATTTTAGATTAATTAGCATAAATCACTCCATGTTTTCCTCCTTAGTCACAATGTGCAATTTATGAAAAACATAAAACCAATAGGTGAAACCTCAATTAAAGAACACTGTAATAATAAAGTCAAGTTTTATTAAGAAACAAGATTGTGCTTACTACTTAACGCAAGGTCAAATTGCTGCCTCTATATGTTGATTACAGTTTTTACTTATATTTATTCTTCAGTCAGTAACAGTGATGATGGATACAATTAAAAAAAAAAAGTGGATCCAGATTGATTAGTTGCCATGTTGTGAGACGTTACCTTGTTTAAGCCTTGGCTTTTCCACACAATTGTCCCAGTTATTCCAAAGATGTAAAAGACAAAGCAGCCAGCAGTTCTCCAGCTAGCTTTTTTCCAATTACATCTGTGTGTGTTCATCATGCATGGTTTGATTGAATAAAACACTTAATAGAAAAATGTGACAGACTGAAAATGATCTGTTTTAGGCTTCAAATCATTTGGATGATATCCTTGGAAAGGAAAAAAATCTACGATATAAAAGCCTTACATTGCACAGACTAACAAGCCATAAAATTAAATAAGGTCTGAGATTGGCAATCTCAGTTTCTAATTAAGCAATTGGGGTTGGAATGAAAACCTGTAGCCACTGCGGCTCACCAGGACCGACATTGCCTACCCCTGTTTTTACATCTTATTGCTAATAAGGAGCAATTAAAACACTGAATGCAGCAGTTTAAGATTGAAATAAGCAATTAAGGTTGGAGAACCTTAACAAGCGAGACCACTAAAATGAAGCATTAAAATGTCACTTAAGCAATATGTGCTTCATCAGCAATAATTGAGTTCTCGTTAAGGAACTGGGTTGGAACAAAAACCTGCACATACTGTGGCACTCCAGGACCGACGTTGCCTACCCCTGCTCTAGGCCCTATATGTAAGCAGGTGCTGTGGGTCTCTTCCTCTTGAAAAGATATTTTTCATTCCAGGTTTCAAGGCCCCCCATCCCCTTGGGCCCTGAGTGTTCATTACCCCCCACCATGCCTTCAGCTAATGGCACCCATTCAGTTTCGGCATTTGATGACCTGTGGGGGTCCACCTAAGAGTCCAGATGAGCTTTCAGAAACACAAACTGTGCCCCTTTGTGTACATACCACTGACATGAATTTAGTAAATCTACAAACTTTGGGGGTGTGGGGAATGGGGTTGTGCCCCTCATTGTCCAGAGCATGTACCCCTTAACTTTAATTTAAAGTGGTGCCAATTAGCTGATGGAACCATAGGTGGTCACCTATGTCACCTGATGGATTAAATAACCCTGATGTGAGGGTGTGGGTCAGCTCCTTGCTCCTTCTTCATTTTTGGGAGCCTCTTGAATCCAACACTGTTGATAGTCATGACCGGGATGAGCAGGACAGATAAGGACAAGTCACCAACCAAGGGGATGGTGAAAAATGCAAATGCTTTTATTATAAAAAATAATCCATAATACTGTAAGTGTGCCAAAGTGCAGTGCTCAAAAAAGTTCAATAACCCAGTAAAACAAAAAAGTGTTTGGGATAAAATAGAAAATACAATCTTGTCCATGATGTCACTTGACAACACTTTGGTCCTGAATGTGTTAGTGGAGAGGTTGGAATAGAAGAAATTGATTCAGTGGACAGGTGTGCCTTATACACATGACAAGTTGAGATCAATAGTATCTAATTGATTGATTGTAATCTGTGTGCCACATCAATAGAATCAATAAATGGAAAAATCTGTTAAAGACAACGCAGTGTAGGAAACCCTTTAAAAATTTTCAATCCCTAGTGCCTTCCTTTAAAACTATCACCTCTCCAGCTTATCCTATTCAGACCTTGCAGCCCGGAGAGATGTCGACCAGCAGGTGCAGACACCCCTTCTCTTCCGGCCTTTATCCCCCATCGCCAATCCCACGGCAACCATCCAGCATTGTTCTGCCCGAGCCGCTGCCAATCCAGTCTGTACTCCCACTGCTGCCGTCTTAAAGGCTCCTACTGGCAAGAACACCTCCACAGCATAATGGTCACTCCTGCTGCCAAAGGCATTCAACAAGAGCGACTCACAACCTCCTCCTGAGCAATGGCCACTCACTGCTCCTTGGGGCTCTACTCTCATCCACCTGCTTCCTCTCTGTTCACGTGGTTGTGGTTGTTGTTGTGCTCTCCTGCCTGCTTCTTCACCCGACTTCCAAACTCTATTCTCTTTTCTTGACTCTTAATTTCTTTTTGATCTTGTGCTGTCTTTTATAGGCTGGGAAGAGGTTGCAGGTGCGATCACCTGATTGCTGCCCCCGGCTGATAATAAGGCAATCAGTCTGTCCACACCTGCTGGCAAGGAAATGCACGAATTGCTGAGCGCCTCGCACCTGCTCCACTCCCCTGCACGAGCGCGTTTATTACTTGTTTATTAGAACTGCCACTCTTTTTGAGCTGCGGACCCACTATACCACACCTGAACACAGCAATTGCATGCAGTTATTGCTACAGAACTCAAATTAAGAATGTAACCTTCATCCAGTCTTTTGTGCAAGCTAAGCTAAATCAAGTGACGGACTACACCAACAAGATTTCCCAAAGCAGATAAATAAAACATTTAAAGTGACATTTTATGTTCAAAGAGCTTAGAAAAATCAAAATGTCATTCCAATAGCAAGACATCAAAAATATTCAGCCGTGATGATCCAAGTTGTAGTTTTTGCTGAACAACCAGTGATTTGAATATGATTATTATTTAGCTTAATTTCTGAGAGAAATTTCAGAATAGTCTGAATTCCTTAACTGTTGTAGTTAAAATGAATATCTGAAGAGTGTTAACTGTTAACTGTTGTTTCTTTCTTGCTCATTCAGATTAAACGCATTTGTGATTTAATTGCAATAATAATATTTTATTTTTCACCTTCTACCTAATAATACAGTGATTACTTTGATTCTGTTAAGTCTGTATGTACAACAATTGAGTTTACTTCATATTTTTCAGTTTAATACAATTAACCATTCCTAATCAAACTTATGGAATGACTATAGCTTATCATTGGCAGCCGAGGGAACTGAGCAGCATCTAACACTAGACGGGATGCCAGTCCATCACAAGGCACACTCACACTTACATCGACTTAAAAACAAGATGAAAATCGAGCCAATGTGCACATTTTAAGGATGTGAGATGAGGGAAGATGGCAAGCAGGCATACAAAACATAAAGAGAGCATCACATTCATTTTAAACACATAGCAGGACTAACATACCCCAATTTCATGTGATTAAACATTTCAAATATCTCTTAACATAGATGCACCTATAATGAATCTACTGAATATAAATATAAATCTATATAAATATTCTCATCAGTGTCCTTACTCACGTTTTAAAGAAATACAGCTACATCATGGATGCAAATCTTCAAAGCACTGTGCTATTTCTGTTCAATAGTTGTTTTGTGAAAAAATGATGAGGTCTAAACTTGAATAATGCGTCCAAAGATGCAATGTTGAAACTGTCCTTTAAGGATAGACTCAGAGGACACGCTCAAAACTTTAATAACTGTTTTATACTCTTTCCCTGATCTATGTCTATTACTTTCTAAACCATTTTCAGTTAATTCAATTTGCCATTGGTGGACAATCAAGTTTTAGACACATTTCAATTAAACAAACAGGATGCACATAACCACAATTTAGTGTGCCACAAGCAGGGGGTCTGAATACTTATAAAAATGAGAGATATCAAGTTTTGATTTTTACATTTTCAAACCTTTCTGAAAACATGTTTTTACTTTGTCAATATGGGTTACTGAGGGTAGATTGATGAGAAAAAATGGCAAATTTATCCATTTAAAATTAAATCTACACACAATAAAGTGAGCAGAAAATGAAAGGGTCTGAATACTTTCTCAATCCATGGTAAAGCTGCTGACAAAAAGTGTATTACCTTTTTACATTAGGATAGTCAACTTCAGAGACCAACATCTGTTTCACGATGTTATTTAAGTGTAACTCCAATGAAATACATTGGAGCTGTTTAATGACTGGGCTTAGAGAGTTTCAGTCACATTAAAAGTGTCATCTAAAAAAATCCCTGTATTCCTTTAAATCCTGGAAGCTGGATTCAAACTCTTCTCTTAGTTCCTCCAAAAATGTACAGATGTTTGAAATACTGCAACAGTTCAGGGTAATCTGTGATAGTTTAGTGACTTTTTTCTGGAATATTTCTGATATAAGCAGCATGTTATGCGGGTGTTTCTCTTTTAGTTGGAGGTGGAGAGTCAGAAGTGTTCATATCAGGGCCAACTTGAGTATACACCACAGACTTTTCATTTTTCGATCGCTTTTACCTTTACTGTCAAGAAAGCTTTGCATTTCGAAGAGATGGCTCACCATCTCACTTCATTACTAGCACATAGACTTTACTTGCTCAACTGGTAGAATCCTAGCCCACCTCTTTTAAGTAATTGGGTAACTGATGTTATATACTATATGAAATTGGAAAAAAAAATCAATTTCTGTTTTTGAAGTTCTGTTCAAAACTTTTTTTAAACCTAGCAGGATCTAATCAATAGCATAAAAGAATAAACATTTATACTGGGGAGACAGATTTCTTTCCCTCTTTATTACTCTAAAAGTTTTTCCTCTCTTTCTCATGGGTGGGGGTTGAATTGAACTGAATTTAGTTTTATTAAGTTTAACTTGATTGTATGCAAGGTTGCATGCTTTTAATAAATTCAATAAAAGATAAAGATAACCATCTCACTTTGTTCTGCATTTTCAGATTGCAGTAGTCTGTCTCATATTCTTCCAATAACGAGCAGAAATGTCAGTGATTCTTGACACTGAAGATGACCATGTGTATAACTAACTACATCACATTTTGTAATTCATTCTTTTTGAGTTTTGCTACAAGTGTCGCTAACTGAAGGATGTTGTTGAAACTAACACAGTTTGGAATATAATCCACTTCATTCATCAGTCCAGTAAGTCCTTTCTCCTTCTTTGAAATAGTGGGAGTGCTATATGTGCACACGAAGATCTCAGGTTTGGTCAGGTTGGGGAGCATGCACTGGTACAGTGCGTTGCCACACCCACCACATGACAAAACAGCTCAGGATCCCTGTTGGCAACTCCTCAGGTAGACACGCAGTCCAGTCTCACCCTCCAGAAATGACCGTCTATCTGCCGCTGCCAGGTGTTAAGTGGGCATCTCCTTGGCCTGGTCCAGCCACTCGAGTCCCCAACAATGAGGATCTTATGAGCTGGATCACCCTCGGGGAAACGCACCACATGGCTGTAGTGCCGTAACTGACACTCCCTCACAATGCAGGTAATGTGCCTCATTCAGAACTCCATGAGCAACCGCTCATTTAACACAAAGTCAAACCAATGGTACCAAAGGATTTTCCGGAGAGACACAGCAGCAAAGGAGTCCAGTCTTCATCTTAGGTCACTGGATAGTGTCTATGTCTCCAACAACCTTGTAACCCACTACCCCCCCACCCCCCCCAAACCCCCCATGCTCTCCCTGTTTCTCTACTAACTGCATAGGAACAGTCACCAGAGACAGGAATGTCATTGCCAAGGTAAGTAAACCTCTCAACAAGGTCGACACTCTCTCCGCAAACAGACACACTGCTGATGGCTGTTCCCAAGAGGTCATTAAAGGCCTGGATCTTGGTTTTTATCCAGGACACTCGCAAACCCAGACACACAAAGACCTGACCAGTTAAATTTGTTTTCATTAAAAAATAAAAACTCTTAAGAATCCACATGTTTCTTCCTTAAATGGGCTGTCTTTCAGGAATGTGAATCAAAGATAGATTTGAGTAACATGTCTGTGCTTTCACCCAGTGCAATACTGAAACACAAAGCAAGGGACAGGTCTTCTACCAATTAATACTTAATATCTTTACCAATGTCTTTGATTTACCTCATTATAGTTGAATCAGATAACTGGAGTCTTTTAAGTTTGTTTTTATAATCATGTCCTTGTCACTAAAACAAGCATACTGTATTTCTGCCGACACCAAGAAAACATCAGATTTTTTTTTTCTTCTCATTATGATCCATGCAATCTCAAAGTTGCCTCTGTCAGACATGCAGACATATTTTGTTCTGTGAATGAGATTTCGCTGCTTATCCATCAAAGCTGTAAGCAGTTTATTTTGCTCCCAATGTTACTTCCAGGCAGGAATGTTTCTAAATCACAGCATTTGAAACCAAAGCATATTTTGTAGCAGACGGGCACCACAAAGTACAAATTAAACATTAACCAGTCCAATTGTCTTGGAACTTTCTGTTCTTATTATGTATAGATTGTACCTTTCCCTTTTTCTAATTATTTCTGAGGTGGCAGTGATAGATCGGCCACCTAGCCTTGTATAGAGGATACTTGTCTTCTCTTTGTGTATTGTATTTGCCCCATTTTTTGACACCCATTGCATGCCCAACCTACCTGGAAAGGGGTCTTACTCTGAATTGCCTTTCCCAGGATTTCTTCCATTTTCTTTTTCTCCTACAAGGGTTTTTTAGGAGTTTTTTTTTCTTATCTTCTTAGGGAGTTAAGGCTCAGGGGCTGCCACAAGCCTGTTAAAGCCCATTGAAGCATTCCTTGTGTGATTTTGGGCTGTATAAATAAATGTGGAAAGTCAGGCAGGCAGGGGGAAAACAAATGCTTTTTTTTTAGGATGGAGGACCAAACATTTCTATTGCTGGGGATCCTACATATTTTGCACTACACACTACTGAAGGACAGGAGCCACCAATTAAAGCTATGCAAGCCATGCACTAAGAAACATGTCAAAACAATACAAATTGTAGCTTTTTGTAATCCATAGTATTAAACACTGACTTAATTTTGTAATATTTCCAAGGTGGAGTGATCAGGTCTTAAACAGCATTGGAATGTAATAACTAACTTTGACTAGCCTAACCAGCATATTTATTATGGACTTAGCCAAATTAAATTTTAGAGTCCGAGTTTAGCTTTCAGGGTTCCTCTGTTTCAACTCACTAGATTTGCCAACAAATGATTTTATTCACTTATGTATAGTTGGGTGTTTTCAGCTTACAGTATTGTCATGACTGTTGCAAACTAACTACAAATGCGGATGGACCGATTATTATATCAAGTGGCAGAGATTATACTGTATAAAGGCATCACAGAGGTAAAGTCAGATACCAAAGCCTAAGGAAAACAGCAAAAGCCACAGTCATCAATCAAGTTTAAAGCCATAACCAGAAAATAGGAACTAAAGCTTTTGAATTTATTAACAAAATTCAGACTTATCTTAATGTGAGTGGCCATAATGATATCAGTGATTAAGGGGCTTATGCATCACATACCAAGTAACATCATATGCAGCATCATAGCAATCAGAAAAATAGCAGCATCCCAGCAAACAAATGCACAGAATTTCAACACATTTGAAAGATTTAAGACATCCACTGCAAGAATACATGATCAACTGCTAATGTCAGTGTAGCATCTGAGCAAGAGCAAGAGAGCACACGGATCAAGCAATCATGGTCACTTTCAGGCTGATGCTATGTATTATCTCATCCACACCCTTTGTGACACACTCTGTCTGCTGTTACTTGGGCATTTACTGAGATGCTGTTCTCAACCATGACTGTCTCCTGCCACTTACAATTTCATTGAATTCTGTATGGCCTAAGATTTCCTTTTTTTCTTAAATAATGTTATGTGTACTTAAATGTCCATACTCTTAAGGGAGAATAACTGTAGATGTCTTTAACCTTGAAGACAAGGAAGTGGCAAGAAAGAGTAATTGTTGCCCTTGGATCAGACAATGAGATGCCACTGTTGCTGGGATTAGTCTTCTTAATTAAAAAATAATATAAAGCTGTGAACCAAAACTGAAATATGCCTGAGGTGATGCTAGAATAATTTCTGTGAGGTGTGACAAAGTGTTTGGCATGTTGTGAAACACCAAACCTTTCAAATATTGTTATAGATAGATGGTCATACATATTAAATAACACCCAAGCTTTATTAAATGATGAAGAAACAACTAAGCAAGAACACCTTTCTTTGCAGCACTCTTCTGGTTAGTATATTTACAAATCTCCCTTTAATTGTAAAACATTTGTAAAAGTGCCTGTTGGTTACAACAGTAATTTTCATGTTCTTTAGATCTTCTTTACACATCTGCATGGGTATCCTCAACATCCCTAAACTATGCAACCTGGCTTAACTGACAACTCAAAGCTGACTTGGCATGAATGAGTGTGTGTGGGTGTGTTTGTGAATGTCACCCTTGATAGACTGGCATCCCTTCCAGGGCTGGTCCTTGCATTGCACTTGATATGCCAGGAAAGACTTCAGCACCCTGTGGAACGAGCCCCGGACACAGACAGGCAGACATGTTATTTTTGCACCACCACACGTTTATTTACACTAACTATTATTTACACAGTTCTTAAGTGCACCACAAACCCCAATCTTCCCCAAAGTCCAGGCCAACCACTCTGCCTCTTCAGACCGCCTCTTTCTCTCTTTCTCCAACCTTGTCCTGCTTCCACCCGACTCTAGCATTGAATGAAGGGAGGTGGCCCCTTTTATCCATACCCGGATGTGCTCCAGGTGTGCCGGCTGTCTCCCCGGAAGCACTCCGGGTGTTCCCTCTCTTTTTCTCCCCAACACTTCCTGGTGTGGCAGAAGTGCTGGGGTCCAGGGTCCATCAGGCACGGGGACGCCCCCTGGCGGTGACCACGGGCCCCTACAGGGTTGAGCTTCTAACCCCTGTACCCGTGGCCCCCAATACAACCAGGGCTGTCGCCCCCTCGTGGTCTGGAGGAGGCATGAGCCCTCCTCCTGTCTCCCTGGGCGTCCTGGCCGGGTAGGAATCCCAGCCAGGTGCCACAACCCCAAAGCACTAAATTAAATGAGTCTAAAATTGAAATGTTAGATCAATGAACATGTTAAATGAAGGAGAGGAGTCAAATGAAAATTCTAGATGTCAAGATAACTTGGGAAAAGAAGAGCCCAATGAATTTACAGCAATTAACTATGCTTCTAAAGTAAATGGTAACACTATCACTGCTATTTAATGTGATCAATAATGACATAGGATTAGTACTAAACTAAAAAAAACGTAACACCATTTGATGATCTTACTAAGTATTACATTTATATAACATGATATCTTATGGTTCAGTATCAATAATTACACAAAACTTCATATTTAACACAGTACAATTAACAAAATAACACATTGTTCTAGCTATATTTACGTATATATTGTGGACATCAGGGGACACCCCAGCTCCCCTAACACCCAACACAAACTGGCACAGACACAAGGTAAAAAAAAAGAGTCTTTTATTGTGGGAAACTCTTTGAATCAAGTGTTTCCCAACACCACAGCCACAAGTACAGTATTTGCAATAAGCACAATAAAGCAACTCTTTGTTTTTCCCTCTCTTTGTCAGTCTTCCACTGCCACCTCCATTCCTCCTTTAAAGCTTTGTCCACCTCCTTCTGTCTCTGGCTTGTCCATCTGAGATAGGCAGCTCCTTTTATCTTCAACCTGGGAGTACTAACGGTCTTCCACACACAAGGTCTGAAAGCACTTCTGGGTTAGACTGATAACCCAAGAAATAGGGCTCCCCTGTCAATGCAGCACCCCCTGGCGGCACACACAGAACCCAACAGAGCTGTGCTGAAGAACTCCATGTCCCGTGCTGCCCTGTGGGAATCTGAGGCACCACTCAGGGGGCTGCTGTCTATTGCTACGGGGGAGATAATAACCTGTGCACACGATCTCCCCCAGTCCTTCCATCTCATGGGTGTTTGGGCCAGGTAAGACCTGCCAGCTGTCCTTTACAATATATATAGATGATTTTTATGATTTTTTTTATTCTTCAGCCTGTTCTGGACTGTAGTTGCACTTGAATTTATTGTTTCCCAGGGTGAGTTGGCAGAAGAAATTTTTAAAAAGGCCTTTAGCATTTTTCCTTTGTATAGTACATTCAATGCCCCATTGTTGTCTCAGTATATCTTTCATGTGACACCTCAGAAAGTTCCTGTAACTAGCTGACATTATTGGTTAATTTTACACATTAACAACGATCCCATGTACAGATGAAATGTGGCAACAGTAGATACACACTCCTTGTGGCTTTGATTAGCTTTTCTTGCAGTCCAGGATTCTCCCTTCCACAATGTAAATGCAAGTCAGGAAAGCCCATAGCTTCTTATGAAAGCAAAGTCTGTGCTTTCAGCCACTTTATATACCAGAGCTGAAGCTTTGTTATGAAGCATCCATGTACCAGTATTCTGACTGTATCAGAAGTCAATGAATACTGTTTCACCAAATGTACAGATTATCCAGTCACCCAGGGTAAAATGTTTCAATGGTTCTGCCGCACCTTCTATGATTCCTTATTTAGTTTAACTTAGAAGAGGGCAATGCTGGAATCCTGGAATCTAGCACAAAGAGATAAGCAAAGAATTTTGTGGCCCTCTTTTCTAAGTTATGGATTGCAGAAGAGGCTGCTGAATTTCAGAAATATTTGCTTTTGAGATCTTTATGGCCATATAAACTGCTGAGCATAAGGGGGCCCTGCTGCCTCATGTCATCCAGGTAAAGCTATTTATGGGAATAAAGGTTATGCCAATCTTTGGTCATCATCACCAAGCACCTGTACTACCCTGCAGCAGGCAGTAGTCTGGACATTCAGCAATTTATTATATCTGAGGATAAAGTGCACATGTGTGGCTTACACCACTATGAATTTTCTATTAATATGGAATCCCTGCTAAGGTTTGAATAACAAATGCCTGGTGATGTCTAGGCAACTCAGCATCCTTGTTAAAACATTGGCAGTTTAGTATTTAAGAAAGAATCAATGTTCATAAAGAATGAATACAAATTCTTAACCGGTGATGCACTAGCACTAGTAATGCTGGACCCCGTTTCACCCAAGTTCATTTTAGTATCTTTTAAGAAGGCCTGCCAATAATAGAAGTGCTTCTTTAAGGTACCTATACTTTCTTCAAATGAGTGCAACATTAATTTAGATGAATAGGCAGATACCTGGAGATGAGTCCTGGAAGCAGACAAAGGAAACTGAATAGCTGAAAACCGAAACCATGGCGAGAACAGGTTACAAATCTGAGAGGTTATCAAACCAAAGAATAACCCCTAGACATCAAGACAATGCAATTTTGTAAACTAAGTAAGGATTACACATTATTGTAACTGAAGGTGATTCCACAGCACTGGAACCTAAGGCTTAGCAACTGAGTAGGCCTTGTGTAAACACAAATAGTAATGGTGTTTCCAGAGCAAGTTGAAATCAGAACATTACAGAACTTTTCCACTGTCACCCACATAAAGCAGGTTAATCAGGTTCGGGGAACAAAACACAGATGAGAATGTTTTTATCTGCCTAATAGCATGTGAAGATTTTTTACAGCAGGTTTACAAGGCCAGGCGAAGCCCCTGAAGTGGTCTCCAGGCTGACCTGGAAGTTCTTCAGGGGTTAAGATTGAAAGGATCTCCTTCCCAGAGATCAGATGAGCTTGGAGTTGTGTGTTCTTCAGGGGCCAGAACTCAGACAGGCCAGCGACAGACCAGAGAAAGGAGACAGAAGTACAGAGAAGTGAAGATAAGAGTGTTGTGATACCCCATGCAAAGGCACCCTGCACCCATCTCAGACTACAAGCAGAGATAGTTTCAACTGAGCATTTGTTGTTTGTTATATGTATGCTGAATTAAAGTCTTGTGCCATGAAAAAAATTAGTCCTTATACACTAACACAGTCAAAAAGATAAGCGCAAATTATAAAAAAATAAAAATATAGTCTGAGATTCTTACTCTCTTTACCCTCCTCAAAATTACACAGGGCAAAGAAGATTCACTGTGCTCATCAACAGGTTAAGACTAGCTCATGCCACCAGTTCACCATATTGCCCTCATTTTGCAGGTACTGCTGTACCTTCTCTCCTTTCCAGGAACTGTCAAAAGAATATTTAGCAGATCCAGCTTGCAGTGGCGTAGCTAGAGTTCGTGCCGCTTGGGGTGGGGTGGTGCTTCAGTTTGCTACCATCCAACGTATCTGCTGACCTATTTAAACAGAAAATTAAAGTGACATATAGAGAAAAATTAAGATAAATTTTGCATAGATTTATTCATATATAGAGAAACAGCAATAATTTTTCACATTTAATTATTTATAAGCATCAACTAGACAAGAATATAGTATAAATGCACTGATAAGCCGAGTTCTAATTATTAGTTTAATATAATTACGCTGCAAAAACCAGAACCAATGTAATGTACAAGTGATAGGTGGGGATGCTTTCTGCGCAAAGCAAGAACGCATTCAGATTGATAACGAAATGAAATTATAAATTGTAAATTAGTTGTTTATGTTCCTAGAAATTATTATCATTGTAATGTTTATGTATATTTTTGTTATTGCCTCATAAATTTTAACTGCTGTGTCTGATGCTGTCACAGAAGGACAAGACTGAAAATTATTTTTGAAGCATTTGTGGATAAAAATCAGAAAATTTTACTTTTTCATTCATGAGTGATATTTTTCCAAACCCTGCTGCTTACACACAAATTGTACAAAGCCTTTTGGTCAATAATGCCGTCCCCAAAAATGTGCTGCCCGGGGCAAACTGCCCCCTCTGCCTGCCCCTAGCTATGCCACTGCCAGGTTGTTCCCAATAGCCCATGCTTCCACCTCAGTAGGCAATCAGAGGACTTAACCAGAAAACTGCTTTGCTTTCTTTCCCTATCACAGAGCCTGCAGAAAGCTGCTATGCTTTACTGATGCACCACACCAACAGAAGCTGACCCTCTCACTAACCCTTGCAGCATTTTATATATTCTCTCAGAATATCTGCAGCCAATCCCAGTCAGACAACTCTCCAACCCCACCCATAGTCCTTCATGTCACCATGTTTGCTCCACTGTGCTCTATCTTCCAATTACAAAAGCACCACCAAGACTTCAGCAAAACCCACAGGTGTGTGTGCAGCCCAATAGGCCTCTCGCTCACACATGCTCTTCCGCCTCCTTCACTTGCAGTGCACTCCTGTGTGGCAGTCCAGCCTCCTCTCATGCTAGTTCTCTGTGCTCCAGCATCCTTCACCAGCATCCCATGCTGCAAAGTACTTTCTCCTTCCATTGACATATGTAGAGAACCTTCTTTTCATCACAGAGAGCTAAATTAATGTACTTGGTTACACTGTCCTGGACCCTCACCTAACTCAATGACACTGTCTTACCAAATCAGGCAGCCCCAAACTGTTATGATTGCATGGCTCTCCTGAAACTCAAAAAAAGAGCTTCAACTCAAAACCCCAGGCCTTACTAATCTAATAAAAGCCTAGAAACTTAAAGCCACGCCTGTCAACTAAAACCCCTAAGCAGGCACTGTTCTGCACCCTGCACTCTGAAGAGAGTGGGAAACTGTGAAAAACTCTGGCTCAGATAACAAAATGGCCCTTGTTATAATAGAAAAAATAAAATATTTAAAAAAAAAGAATATAAACAAGAAGAAAAATCAAAAAGATTAAAGCAAAATACAAATCGTTTCAAAGAGGCAGCCCAAAAGCAGAACAAAGAACAAAACCTTAAACAAGAGTGAAAAGTGAAAAAAATCAGAGAATCAAAATACAGGAAATGTACAAAAGTCTTAATAATAATTCTTTCTTTGCATTTATATAGCGCTTTTCTCACTACTCAAAGCGCTCAGCAATTGCAGGTTAAGGACCTTGCTGAAGGGCCCAACAGAGCAGAGTCCCTATTGGCATTTACGGGATTCGAACCGGCAACCTTCCGATTGCCAGTGCAGATCCCTAGCCTCAGAGCCACCACTCCAAAATGAGCTAAACAGTCTTAGAAAACATGTTGAAGTAATTTTATTGTAGTGTGACTCCACTCCTTGTGTATCACCTTATCCCTTGTGGCTTTATTTCTTGACAACAAAAGACACACAAAGGCAGAAAGTTCAACATTACCAAGATCCCAGATGTGTCTGCCTGGTGGAGCGATCTATCACAGATGCCCTCAAAGAGCATAAAATGTACAAAGAAAACAGCTTCTTCTCTCACTGAGGCAGATGCTTTCAGATCAACAACATAAGCAATTCTAACAGCAACAAAATAATTCCTGGCAGATGTGGAGCAGTAGTTCATTTAAAATAAAAAAATATTGGTTTGCATGGGTGTTAAATAACTGACACTATATGAGTCAGGCGAGAGCTGGGGTCAGTCAATGGTATCAATTCCTTCATCCTCCAGGAACTGCCTGCATACTCTCACCACATGAGGCCGGGCATTGTCGTACACCAGGAGGAACACAGGACCCATTGCACCAGCATAGGGTCTGACAATGGGTCCAAGCATTTCATCCCGATACCTAATGGCAGTCAAGGTGCCATTGTCTAGCCTGTAGAGGTCTGTATGCCCCTCCATGGATATGCCTCCCCAGACCATCACTGTCCCACCACCAAACTGGTCATGCCGAATGATGTTACAGGCAGCATAACGTTCTCCACGGCTTCTCCAGACCCTTTCACGTCTGTCATGTGCTCTGGGTGAACCTGCTCTCATCTATGAAAATCACAGGGTGCCAGTGGTGGACCTGCCAATTCTGGAATTCTATGGCAAATGCCAATCAAGCTCCATGGAGCCGGGCAGTTAGCACAGGACCCACTAGAGGACATCTGGCCCAGAGGTCACCCTCATGAAGTCTGTTTCTGATTGTTTGGTCAGAGACATTCACACTAGTGGCCTGCTGGAGGTCATTTTGTAGGGCTCTGGCAGTGCTCATCCTGTTCCTCCTTGCCCAAAGGAGCAGATACCGGTCCTCAAATGGGTTAAGGACCTTCTACGATCCTGTCCAGCTCTCCTAGAGTAACTGCCTGTCTCCTGGAAGCTCCTTTATGCCCTTGAGACTGTGCTGGGAGGCACAGCAAACCTTCTGGCAATGGCACATATTGATGTGCCATCCTGGAGAAGTTGGACTACCTTTGCAACCTCTGTATGGTCCAGGTATCTCCTCATGCTACCAGTAGTGACACTGACCATAGCCAAATGCAAAACTAGTGAAAAAGCAGAACAGATGAGGAGGAAAAAATGTCCATTGCCTCCACCTGTTAAACCATTCCTGTTTTGCGGGTTGTCTCATTTTTGCCCCTCTAGTGCACCTGTTGTTAATTTCATTAACACCAAAGCAGCTGAAACTGATTAACAACCCCCTCTGCTACTTAACTGACCAGGGGCCTCATGTATAAACGGTGCGTACGCACAGAAATGTTGCGTACGAACCTTTCCACGCTCAAATTGCGATGTATAAAACCTAAATTTGGCGTAAAGCCACGCACATTTCCACGGTAACTCATACCTTGGCGTACACAATTTCTCCGCTCGGTTTTGCAGACTGGCGGCACCCAGCGTCAAAGCAGTGCTACTGTTCCTGTGTGGTTACTCTTTCTTAGATCCACATCCACGGCGGCGGCTTTATCAAATACACTGAAATTAACCGCATATCGTTCATAAATTTAATGCATCTGATTGTAATTAACCTGCAACAATATAATGGTCCACAGAATGGTCAAACTACTGTTCCTGTGTGCTCATCCTTTCTTTCTTAGCTCCACATTCCTGACGCGGCTTTATAAATACACTGAAATTAACTGCATATTGTTTATTAGTGTAATGCATCTGATCGTAATTAACCTGTAGCAATATAATGGGCCAGGGAATAGCCATAGTATTCCAAATACCATAACTGCTTTAGCGTTGTTACGCTCACTGCATCTTGTTCTTCTTTTTGCTGCTCCCGTTAAGGGTTGCCACTGCGGATCATCTTTTTCCATATTACTCTCACTGCACCACTCGGAGTATTTATATCACTGTATCTGAGTGTGAATCACAGCAGCAGATGATCGGAAAGAGAATTATCGGTATACAGTTTCAAGTACACACTACCACAACCACGGCAAAAAGCGTCAAAGCCTTTCCTGTACGGACCTCGCGTTTCAGAAACAGTTTCATCCCAAGAACTATAAACGCACTCAATCAGTCCATCAAGTGCTCCTTCTAGAACTGTTTGTACTTATAAGTACAATCACCTCACTGTAAACTTACACAACAGTTATAATATTGCACAAACTGCGCTACTTTATAAAGCGCGTATAATGACAATATCATTTTTAAGATGAAATGCAGCAAAATATGTTGCTTATAGTATACAGATAAAACTTTAACTTCATTTAAATAATCTGTATTGTTAATAATTAAACATGTGAGGACACGGTGCCACAGTGTATAGCTAGTTCAAGGATAGCTCCTGCCTTGCGCTGTATTCTTGCTGGTGCTGACGCGACACTGGAAGGATAGACGAATAGAATAATGAAACATCTACTACGAAGATATTTCAATGTTCCTTAAAAGTTTTGAAGAATCGCCGTTCTAAGCTTACAAATGGCTTAACGTCTATTACAGAGCTGATTGTGTGGCGATTGGAGAAAGAAGAGTATGGACAGGAATTGGAGGTTAGTACGTTTGAAAGAGACAGTACTTCTGTAATAAATAATTTCATTGAAGGTCGCACATGGTGCAGCAAGCCTCTTGCGTGAGATATGAACAATCACTGCGCCACCGTGTTCCCATGTTTAATAACATGCTTTCATTCCTATCATCATGAAAATGATATCACGTATACATCTCAGTATTTTAATTATTCAGAGAGCTGTAATATCTCGAATGTAATGCATTCTGTGTCCTGTCAGAGAAAGAGAAAGAACGGAAGCACGTAGTGATTCACACACATAGAGCACAAAGAAGATCAAACACAGAACAAAGCATTTAACATGCTACTTGAGAAACTAGTAAAATAAACGATTTTAAGATGAAGTTTATGATGTTCTACTTTAATGGCAAAATAAACTACGTGATTAAAGTGGAAATTTCGAGATTAAAGTTGACATTTCGTTCTTTTTTCCCACTGTGTGCCTATGTTTTTTGTTTGTACCCTAATACGCTTTCATATGACACTCAGACGGTGGGCTACGACTTGCCTTTTCACGGCGACTTTGATATGTGATTTCTTTTTTATTTCGGGCACTATGCGACTTTGTGAATTTGATCTTTCGAGTTTTTCCGACACTCTGTCACTCGATCAACTTTCTTTTGTTGTTTATATCACTGTTTAAACCAACAAATAGTAAGTTTTTCCTTTGCCTCCACTTGGTATTCGCTGAAATTCTTATATTTTCCCCTGTGCTTTTCCCATTGTCTTTTCACAGAAGGCTATTTATATTGATTTGCATATTCAAAGAGGCGTAATTCTGGGAGGAGTTGGGGCAGGACGGAAGGCGCGTGCACGTGCGTTACTTTTCACGCTGATCGGGATTTATGTAGTGGAAGAACGTGAAAGTATGCGTGCGCACAGATTCCTGCATCTGGATTTTTCTGTGCGTACGCACAATCCCGCTTTTGTGCTTACACCATGTTATAGTGTGAGTTCTACGCACGGCATTATACATGAGGCCCCAGATCAATATCTCAGAAGTTTCATTGACTTGATGCTATACTCTGATTAAAAAGCTTTCCTTTAATTTTTTTGAGCAGTATACAGTATTTATACTTCATTTTATTTAATAAAAGTTTGCCAAATTCAGAACCAGATTTACTTCTTTGTAAAAGCAAAAGATACAAGCAAATTTTATTTTGTATTAATTTTATTTAACTGTGTGTTACTTGTAAATGTGTGAAGCACTCTGGGCTTTGTAAAAATGAAGTGCATGAAACAAGAAAAAGGAATGGGGCACCACATACAAAGTTCTATTTCATCTTGTTAGAGGGAAATATTTTCCAGCAAAACTTCAGAAACATTGGACTTTCTTCATAGTTGGCCTGGTCTGTCTCTTAACTCCAAACTCAATGGAGAAAGGGAGAAGAAGAACATTTTAAGTTATTACAATTTCTGGGTACCATATACAATACAATACAATACAGTTTATTTTTGTATAGCCCAAAATCACACAGGAAGTGCCGCAATGGGCTTTAACAGGCCCTGCCTCTTGACAGCCCCCCAGCCTTGACTCTCTAAGAAGACAAGGAAAAACTCCCAAAAAAACCTTGTAGGGAAAAAATGGAAGAAACCTTGGGAAAGGCAGTTCAAAGAGAGACCCCTTTCCAGGTAGGTTGGGCGTGCAGTGGGTGTCAAAAGAAAGGGTCAATACAATACAATGCAGTACACAGAACAGAACAATTTCTCAATATAGCAAGAAATAAAAAATATAAATTTTTAGAAGTACAGAGCAGAATTTAACAGTAGATGATATATCCCATAATAAGATTTGGATTTGTGTAGAGTCCTAGAGGGCGGCACGGTGGCGCAGTGGGTAGCGCTGCTGCCTCGCAGTTGGGAGCCCTGGGGACCCGGGTTCGTTTCCTGGGTCCTCCCTGCGTGGAGTTTGCATGTTCTCCCCGTGTCTGTGTGGGTTTCCTCCGGGCGCTCCGGTTTCCTCCCACAGTCCAAAGACATGCTGGTTAGGTGGATTGGCGATTCTAAATTGGCCCTAGTGTGTGCTTAGTGTGTGGGTGTGTTTGTGTGTGTCCTGCGGTGGGTTGGCACCCTGCCCGGGATTGGTTCCTGCCCTGTGTTGGCTGGGATTGGCTCCAGCAGACCCCCGTGACCCTGTGTTCGAATTCAGCGGGTTGGAAAATGGATGGATGGATAGAGTCCTAGAGACCTCATCCTTCAAGCTGCCTCCCCCATTTGGCCATTCCACGGCTGAAACAGTGTTGGGCCAGCCAATCCGATGAAAGGACCCCTCTTTCCCACGATTCCTGCGATCCTCCATCTGGGATGACTTTTCCTTAGGCAGGCAAAACAACTTGGCAGGTGGGCCATGGCACCAAGTGCCACATTTGAGTACCGAGAACAAAAACAGAATAAGTGAGGGTTAGTATAAAATTAATTATAACTATCATGTTACTTATGTTTAAGTGCTAATGACTAACAACAGAGATGCAGCCTGTACAGTTAATCAGCAGCTCTATTCAGGATATGCTAAACTGAAGTAGTGAGTCTTCAGCCGTGATTTAAAAGCTGAGACCGAAGGGGCATCTCTTATAGTAGCAGGCAGACCATTCCACAGTTTAGGGGCCCTGTAACTAAAAGCTCGACCTCCCACTGTTATTTTATTAATCCTTGGAATCATAAGCAGACCGGCATCTTGAGATCTTAATGTGCGCTCAGGTTTGTAACTCATGATAAGTTCAGACAAGTAAGCCGGACCTCGACCATTTAATACTTTATATGTTAAAAATATAGTAAACACTTTGAGTCCCAGATGACAATACCAACCTCTCACCATAGAGGTGTACTGGTAAGTGTCATGATTTTGCTGGGGCTTTGTTTGTGGACTTTGATTTGTTTATTTTTGCCTATTTATTTTCTTGTTTTCTGTAAATTGTCCTGTTGGTCTTGTTAATGAAATGTTCTCTACTATTTTTTTAAACTTTTCTTTGTTCTGGTAATCATTATGTAATTGTCTTTGTAAATTTTACTGTGCTGCTTGGCTTCTCTCTTTCCCTCTGTAAGTGGAACCCAAGAGGAAGGGGCCTCCTGGTGTTGCAAATGTTCAGAAGATGAAGCTGCTGCTACAGTCTGCCCTATTTTAAAGGTTTAGCCGGCCACTGACTAGCTGTGGCAACACTGAGTTTCTCTTTGTCTGTAGCTTCCCTTTGTAATAAAGTTGCAACACAAAACAGCAAAAAGGGATGAATAGGCATCCAAATACCACATCCAGATAAGGATTTCACTGAATCAGACTATAAAATAGGCATGGTCCTGAACTCAAAGACAAACAGCAAGTCCTGCACAGGCCACAAATGAGGGACATTCTTTTAATAGTCAAGCACTACCTTACATGCTCAACATACATAAACCTTACCTCCAAGGGAGAAGACAACTATGAACTGCTGTCTTGAGAAGAAAATCTTTATAAAGATTGTTTTTAATTACAAACAAAAGGAGACAAAAATGGCAAAACAAGATAAAAATATTTTGCCTAAAAAGGCTACCCAATGTAAACATGTCCAATCAATTCTTTATCCAAAGGCAAATTCCAGCAACAAGGAGCAAAGAATCAAGTACCATAAAATCTAAGATCAATACTTATAACCAAAAGACACGCCACAACAATTAATGATCCTCTGAGGGATCTATCCTCAGCCAGGAATATAAAGGCTGTGAGCGGTCCCTCCAGAGTGGCCCCTGCCTTCTTGGGCTCTATGCATAGAAATTAAGGAATATTATAAATGCATAAATATTAAATAATACATAAACAAAGCAATATTAATAAACAATACATAATAACAAAAACACATGAAAATAATAATTCAACAACAACTGAAATAACCATAAAAAGAAAAGAAAAAAAAGCTTCGGAACAGCCATTTCCTGAAACATAACACCCTTTTTCTCTCTTCCTGCTGATAATTTAGCTAAAGTTATACTTTTCTTTTGACAATTTGTAATCCTCTACCTTAGATATCTTGCTGGATTTAATTGGATTTCTTGGCTTTATTTTCTTGATTGTTTTTTTGACTAACTGTCCCCTGCAGCTCCAACTGCGTAGTAATGAAACAGGACAAACTTTTAAAATAAATAAAAAAAACAAAAGAAAAATGTAATAATTTGTATTGAGAAGAATTTATATTGATAGCATTCGTATCGGAGGGCCTCTTGATATACAATATTTTTGGTTTTGCTATTGGTCTGAGAATGTGAATGTGATCTCTTTGCCAAAAATGTAAAAAGTTGCCAAGGTATGTCTGGCCAAGTAGAAGGTAGGCACGCTCCAATATCAAACATTGCCACTGTTTCTGCTCGTGTTCAGCTCTAATGGGAGAGCGTCCCCCATATAGGAAGAAAAGCATGTGGCTGTGATATTTCTGCCAATGAGCAGGTACCCTCTAAAACACCGTAACTCTGATCTCTTTCTCAAAAATGTCAAACGTTACTCTTTAAAAATCTTTAGAAGATAATGTCTGCTGAACAAATACGTATTGCCAGCTAAGCGGAGGCAAGGTACGCTCTCTCTGATTTGTGTGAATAAATCGTTGCCACAACTGAAATATGATACTTGGCGCGATGAAACCGAAATGTTCAAGCAAATTATAGAATAATACCCGATCTAAATCTGTTAAGTAGTTCTCTCATGAAAAGCAGACAGACAGACAGACGTTGGATTTTATATATATAGAGATTACTGAGATTTTTTAATTATATTTTTAATTATTTGGATGTATTTATTTTCCTGATTGCATCCTAGGATTACTTGGTCTCATTTTCTTCATTGTATTTTGAATTATTAAGCCTTTTTTCCTGATTGTATTTTTCTTTTGCCTTTCCTTCATTATTGTTTTGGTGTTTGTTAATTTGAGTTATTTAAAAATAATCAGTTAATGACCCAATTACACTAATAATTCTAGTCATTTTTGGAGCTCATGGCCTCCTTTCTATTGTATAACTCAATTCATTACCATGAGGGCCAGATTGACTCTCCTTCCTAGCACACCTTTGAAGATAAATTCCACTGCCACTAGAGGCTTAGGGTAATCCAAATCTAATAAAATAATCACTTGTATGTATCTGAGGACCCTAAATAGCCCCATTCAGTGAAGGTGGTGCCCCCTGTTGGTCATAAATTGGACTGACACCTGGGTTAGCATAACAATGATAATATTTTTCTCAACCATCCAAATGTGGCAACAATCCATCCATCCATCCATTATCCAACCCGCTATGTCCTAACACAGGGTCATGGGGGTCTGCTAGAGCCAACCCCAGCTAACATAGGGTGCAAGCAGGAACAAATCCCAGGCATTGTGCCAGCCCACCGCAGGGCACACACACACACACACACACACCAAGCACACACTAGGGACAATTTAGGATCGCCAATGCACCTAACCTGCATGTCTTTGGACTATGGGAGGAAACCAGAGCACTGTGGCAAACATTTTAAATTTAAAAGTATTTTTTACCCTTTAATTTAATAAGTCTTATTTTATACAGTTTCTCATATAATATAACTGTTGTTAAGTTATTAATGCAAGTTATACCCAAGGGACAGAAAGTGGTGATTGGAGCGGATTTCAATGGGCATGTTTGTGAAGGAAACAGAGGAGACAAGGAGGTGATGAGTATGTATGGTGTCAAGGAGAGGAATGAAGAAGGTCAGAGAGTAGTGGTCTTTGCCAAAAGGATGGACATGGCTGTGGTGAATACGTATTTTAAGAAGAGGGAGGAACATAGGGTTATGTACAAGAGTGGAGGAGAATGCCCACAGGTAGATTACATCCTATGCAGAAGAGTTGATCTGAAGACTGCAAAATGGTGGCAGGGTAAAGTGTAGTTAAGCAGCATAGGATGGTGGTCTGTACGATGATGTTGGAGATCAAGAAGAGGAAGAGAGTGAGAGCAGAGCCAAGGAACAAATGGTGGAAGTTGAAAAAGGAAGACTGCAAGGTTGAGTTTAGGGAGGAGGTGAGACAGGCGCTGGGTGACAGTGAAGAATTACCAGACAGCTGGGAAACTACAGCAGATTTAGTAAGGGTGACAGCAAGAAGGGTGCTTGGTGTGACATCTGGAAAGAGGAAGGAGGAAAAGGAAACCTGGTGGTGGAAAGCGAAAATGCAGGAGAGTATACAGAGGAAGAGGATGGCAAAGAAGAAGTGGGATAGTCAGAGAGATGCAGAAAGTAGACAAGAGTACAAGGAGATAAGGCGCAAGGTGAAGACAGAGGTGGTGAAGGCTAATGAAAAGGCGTATGATGAGTTGTATGAGAGGTTGGACACAAATGAGGGAGAAAATGACCTGTACCGATTGGCTAGACAGAGGGACCGAGCTGGGAAAGATGTGCAGTAGGTTAGGGTGATAAAGGATAAAGATGGAAACATACTCACAAGTGAGGAGAGTGTGTTGAGCAGATGGAAAGAGTACTTTAAGAGGCTGATGAATGAAGAGAACGAGAGAGAGAAGAGGTTGGATGATGTGGGGATAGTAAATCAGGAAGTGCAACGGATTAGCAAGGAGGAAGTAAGCACAGCTATGAAGTGGATGAAAAATGGAAAGTCCGTTGGACTAGATGACATACCTGTGGAAGCATGGAGGTGTTTAGGAGAGATGGCAGTTGAGTTTTTAACTAGATTGTTTAATAGAATCTTGGAAAGTGAGAGGATGCCTGAGGAGTGGAGAAGAAGTGTACTGATGCCGATATTTAAGAATAAGGGGGATGTGCAGGACTGCAGTAACTACAGGGGAATAAAACTGATGAACCACAGCATGAAGTTATGGGAAAGAGTAGTAGAAGCTAGGTTAAGAAGTGAGGTGATGATTAGTCCGCAGCAGTATGGTTTCATGCCAAGAAAGAGCACCACAGATGCAATGTTTGCTCTGAGGATGTTGATGGAGAAGTTTAGAGAAGGCCAGAAGGAGTTGCATTGTGTCTTTGTGGACCTGGAAAAAGCATATGACAGGGTGCCTTGAGAGGAGCTGTGGTATTGTATGAGGAAGTTGGGAGTGGCAGAGAAGTATGTAAGAGTTTGTACAGGATATGTACGAGGGAAGTGTGACCATGGTGAGGTCTGCGGTAGGAGTGACAGATGCATTGGAGGTGGAGGATGTTGGAGGTGGGATTACATCAGGGATCGGCTCTGAGCCCTTTCTTATTTGCAATGGTGATGGACAGGTTGACAGACGAGATTAGACAGGAGTCCCCGTGGACTATGATGTTTGCTGATGACATTGTGATCTGTAGTGATAGTAGTGAGCAGGTTGAGGAGACTCTGGAGAGGTGGAGATATGCTCTAGAGAGGAGAGGAATGAAGGTCAGTAGGAACAAGACAGAATACATGTGTGTAAATGAGAGGGAGGTCAGTGGAATGGTGAGGATGCAGGGAGTAGAGTTGGCGAAGGTGGATGAGTTTAAATACTTGTGATCAACAGTACAGAGCAGCGGTGTCTCCCACAGGTACGTAGCCATTCGCAAACACCTGAGCAAGTTCAACTGAAGTAAAGCTGCAGCTGACCAGGAGAAATAACCTGCAGTGAGAAATTAAAGTCGATCACTCAGCAGGTGGTGGAAACTTAAAGCCAACGGTCTCTTAGTGATTCAGCTGAACGCGGAAAGCGCCAAAGCACCGAAGTTACTACAGAAAATGGAGAAGATGACATTAACACTAACTGTAAGTTCTAACTGCTCTCTGCCCGTTGAGGGCACGTTTATATGTTGTATGTCCTGCAGCATGTACAGTTCAGGTTTTCTGGCCAACAGTGTAGACAGCTTCACCTGCCAAAAGTGTTTAGTTAATTTAGAGTTGGTCGGGAAAATACACAGATTGGAGGACCGCGTTAGGAATCTGATAGCAATTAGGCAAACCGAAAATTGGATCGACTCGGTTTATTTAGACAATTCGACTACTTCTGATTCTGCTTCAGTCTCTCCAGGTCCCACTGTAGTCAGTGCACGGCCAAAGTCAGCAGCACCAATTCAGCCACAGGGTGAGTGGGTAACAGTAAGATGGGGGTCTAAGAAGCCAAAATTTAGTCCCCAGGCACCCAGGTCACCAATTCGGACCCAGAACAGATTCTCAGCACTCCGCAGCGCACCTGTGGAAACTGAGAATAAGAAAGTGCTCATAATTGGTGATTCCATAGTGCGGAATGTTAGAATTCCAAACTATGTTAAACCAGCAGTTAATGTTAAATGTCTCGCAGGGGCCAAGATTTCTGGCATAGATACCGCATTGGACCATGTCACCAACGATGAAATACTGTATCTACCTTATTGCTGCATGTCGGCACTAATGATATTTATTTACAGCAATCTGAGGTATTAAAGAGGAACTTCATCTCTCTATGCACCAAAGCTAAAAGAAAATGTCGGAATTTAGTTGTATCTGGCCCCTTACCAAGATTATATAGAGGGGATGTGATTTATAGCAGATTGCATTCCCGTCACTGCTGGCTAGAAACCTGGTGTGCAAATAAAAGCATAGTGTTTGTGAACAATTGAGATGATTTTTGGGAAAGGCCTGGATTTTTCAAAAGAGATGGTCTTCATCCTAACTGGAGAGGATCTTATGTATTATCCCAAAATATGGCAGCAAAACTGCCTGGTTGACTGATTAGAGCACCATCCAGGCCGCAGTCATGTGATCTTAAATCACAGGCTGTTGTTTATCCCACCTGTTACTATCCTGAAGCTGTTACCCAAAATCCCTATTATGGGGCATCCAGTGAATTTAGTCTTGATACAAACCTTAAATTAATTGATAACCAAAAAATAAGGTGTATAATAGACCAAGGGATAAAACCAGACCCCTCCACCAGGGGCATCTGTAATAGAAATTTACTTCAAATTAAAACAAAAAATATATCACCAGTTCAGAAAGAACCATGCAGTTTTAAATGCTGCTTATTGAACATTCGCTCTCTTGGCACTAAAGCTGTTTTGGTAAATTATATTATATTAAGTACAAAATCTGATCTGTGTCTTCTCACTGAAGTCTGGCTTAGTAAATGTGACACTGTTCTCCTAGCTGAGGCGTCACCAGATGGATACTCGTTCCTTCATAAATCTAGAGATTCTAGTCGAGGAGGAGGACTTGGAATAATTCATTGTAACAAAATGCAAATCACTTCTAAAAATTTAGGCAACTTTACATCCTTTGAGGCATTCATTTTAAATATTAAAACAGATTCCAACACAATTATAGTGCTAGTCTACAGTCCACCAGGGCCATATTCATTGTTTATGACTGAATTTAGCAACCTTCTGTCTGATTTTGGCTATAAATTATGATCGCGTAGTATTGATGGGGGATTTTAATGTACACATTGATGTGGAAACTGACACTTTTAGCAAATGTTTTACTTATTTGTTAAATTCAGTAGGATTTTGTCAGATTGTCAAAGGTCCAACTCATAATCATAACCACACATTAGATTTAATTATAACTTACAAAGTTCCATCCATCCATCCATTTTCCAACCCGCTGAATCCGAACACAGGGTCACGGGGTCTGCTGGAGCCAATCCCAGCCAACACAGGGCACAAGGCAGGAAACAATCCTGGCCAACCCACCGCAGGACACACACAAACACACCCACAACACCAAGCACACACTAGGGCCAATTTAGAATCGCCAATCCACCTAACCTGCATGTCTTTGGAATGTGGGAGGAAACCGGAGCGCCCGGAGGAAACCCACGCAGACACGGGGAGAACATGCAAACTCCACGCAGGGAGGACCCGGGAATCGAACCCAGGTCCCCAGATCTCCCAACTGCAAGGCAGCAGCGCTACCCACTGCGCCACCGTGCCGCCCACTTACAAAGTTGAAATTCAAAATTTAAATATTACTCCATTAAATGAAGTTATTTCCGATCACTACTTAATTACATTTGATTTAGTCTTGCCCTTGCCAACACACTCACAGATTAAAAGAAAGACAGTGCGACATCTACATTGTAATTCTGCTTCAAAATTTATAGACACTTTGAGTAAGTCGAGTGTAATTGTGGAAAACCATTCAGATCAGTTAACATCAAATGTAAACATGGAAAACAATTTAGATCAGCTAACATCACATTATAATGTGACCTTAAGAGATACTCTGGACGCAGTGGCTCCCCTTAAAACAAAAGTGATCAAAGCACATAGAAACTCTCCCTGGTTTAATGAAAGCACTCGAGCTCTTAAATTATAGTGTCGAAAACTGGAGTGCAGATGGAGAACAACAAAGCTACATGTCTTTCAAATTGCATGGACAGAGAGTGTTAATAATATAAAAAAGCCCTCTTTAAAGCTCGCTCAGAATACTATTCTACAATAATAGATAGCAATAATAAAAATCCTTGGGTACCGTTTAGAACAGTGGCTAAATTAACAAATCGGAATTCAGATCAACAGTGCAAAATATCAACAGATATTAGCAGTACAGACTTTATGAACTTCTTCAATGAGAAAATTAAAAATATAAGATCCCAGATCTCTGCATCATAGTACAAACCAAATACTAGCTTAGCAGACCCTGTCTCACATTGCATTCAGCACTTTAGTAATTTTAATCCTGTAACTGAGCAGGAAGTCTTAACTTTAATTTCTAAAATGAAGCCCAATACTTGTTCCCTAGATCCAGTGCCAACAAAACTAGTTAAAAGTGCAATGGATGCTCTTGCAGTGCCTATTCTAACAATTATCAATAGTTCATTATTGCATGGCACAGTACCTGATACACTAAAAGTGTCAGTCATTAAAGCCATTACTTTAAAAGTCAGACCTAGACCCACACATACTAAATAATTATAGGCCTATTTCTAATTTACCGTTTCTCTCTAAAATACTAGAAAAAGTAGTCGCCAGTCAGCTTCAGTCACACCTTACACATTACAATTTATTTGAGGAATTCCAGTCTGGTTTCTGCACTGGTCATAGTACAGAAACGGCACTAACGCGGGTTGTAAACGACATTCTGATATCCTCTGATGAAGGAAACTCCACTGTAATTATGTTGTTGGACTTAAGTGCAGCATTTGACACCATCGACCATTCTATTTTACTGCACAGGCTAGAAAATTATGTTGGGCTTATAGGCACCGTGCTCGCTTGGTTTAGTTCTTGTTTATCAAATCGATTCCAATATGTACAGAAATGTGCTGACAGTACTCCATCATTATACACAGAAGTTCAATATGGTGTCCCACAGGGCTCAGTACTGGGACCTTTACTGTTTTCACTTTACATGCTTCCACTGGGATCTATCATTAGGAAACAATGTGAATTTTCACTCGTATGCAGATGACACCCAGTTTTACCTTTCATTTAGATCAAATTAAGTTTCTTCGATGTTGTCTTTAATTAGTTGTGTTAGTGAATTAAAGGAGTGGATGAATGAGAACTACTGTACTTGTCTTTAAATACAGATAAAACAGAGATGTTAATTGTTGGAGGGAATGATGCTGATCACAATAATATTCTGTCATCATTTAACTCAGTTGGAATCTCCATTAATTTTACTGAATCAGCCTGCAATCTAGGAGTTATCTTTGACTCTATTGCGGTGGGTTGGCACCCTGCCCGGGATTGGTTCCTGCCTTGTGCCCTGTGTTGTCTGGGATTGGCTCCAGCAGACCCCCGTGACCCTGTGTTTGGATTCAGCGGGTTGGAAAATGGATGGATGGATGGATCTTTGACTCTAGCATGTCATTTAAAGTGCATATTACAAAGTTGTCCAAAACATGTTTCTTCCATCTTAAATATGTTAGGAAATTAAGGTGCTTTCTAAATAAACAGGATTCTGAGAAATGAATTCATGCATTTATTTCTAATGCGGTGTTCACTGGACATTCAAACTGTTCTTTATACAGCCTCCACTTAATCCAAAATGCGGCTGCAAGAATTATTACAAGAACAAGAAAATACGAACACATAATTCCAGTTCTTAAATCCTTACACTGGCTCCCGGTTAAGTTTTTGGGCAGATTTCAAAATCCTCCTTTTAACATATAAAGCATTAAATGGCCAAGGTCCAGCTTACTTGTCTGAACTCATCATGACTTACAAACCAAAGCGCACATTAAGATCTCAAAATGCCGGTCTGCTTATGATTCCAAGGATTAATAAAATAACAGTGGGAGGTCGAGCTTTTAGTTACAGGGTCCCTAAACTGTGGAATGGTCTGCCTGCTACTATAAGAGATGCCTCTTCGGTCTCAGCTTTTAAATCACGGCTGAAGACTCACTGCTTCAGTTTAGCACACCCTGACTAGAGCTGCTGATTAACTGTACAGACTGCATCTCTGTTATTAGTCATTAGCACTAAAACATACGTAAAATGATAGTTATAATTGGATACTAACCCTCACCTATTCTGTTTCTCTTCTCGGTACTCAAATGTGGCACTTGGTGCCACGGCCCACCTGCCAAGTTTTTTTGCCTGCCTAAGGTAAAGTCATCCCTGATGGAGGATCGCAGGAATCGTGGGAAAGAGGGGTCCTTTCATCTGATTGGCTGGCCCAGCGCTGTTTCAGCCGTGGAATGGCCAAACGGGGGAGGCAGCTTGATGGATGAGATCTCCAGGACAAATCCAAATCTTATTATGTGATATCATCTACTTACTGTTAAATTCTGCTCCGTACTTCTAAAATTTTTATTTTATTATTTATTATTATTATTTATTTATTATTGAGGATTTGTTGTGTTCTGTGTATTGTATTGTATTGTATTGTATTGTATTGTATTGTATTGACCCCCTTCTTTTGACACCCACTGCACACCCAACCTACCTGGAAAGGGGTCTCTGTTTGAACTGCCTTTCCCAAGGTTTCTTCCATTTTTTTTCCCTACAAGGTTTTTTTTTTTGGGAGTTTTGCCTTGTCTTCTTATAGAGTCAAGGCTGGGGTGCTGTCAAGAGGCAGGGCCTGTTAAAGCCCCATAGCGGCACTTCCTGTGTGATTTTGGGCTATAAAAAAATAAATTGCATTGTATTGTATTGTACAGAGTAATGGGGATTGTGGAAGAGAAGTGAAAAAGAGAGTGCAGGGAGAAAAAGTCAGAGAGGCGAGATTGCGTTGGTTTGGACATGTACAGAGGAGAGATGCTGGGTATATTGGGAGAAGGATGCTAAGGATAGAGCTGCCAGGTAAGAGGAAAAGAGGAAGGCCTAAGTGAAGGTTTATGGATGTGGTGAGAGAGTGATGGGTGTAACAGAACAAGATGAAGAGGACAAAAGGATATGGAAGATGATGATCCGCTGTGGCAACCCATAACGGGAGCAGCCGAAAGAAGAAGAAGAAGAAGATTAATCCAAGCTATAGTATTTGAAAAAAGAGCAACAACAAAGTTACCCATAAGTAACGTGACACCACAGGTAACACTATTTATTAGCCATTGCAAGGCTGGAATGGAAAGAAAAATGTACTGTTGGTTTTATCACAGGTATTCCAGACTCCCCTGCTGTTCGTCCACAAATGACCGTCAACTCCCTTGGAGCTGAGGATTTTATCTTGGCGTGGGGTGGAATGGGTGGGGTGAAAGGTGGAGGTAATGATCTTCCTGCACATTAATGTCCTCCAGGCTACAGGTAAAAAAAGGTAGGTAAGCTGTGTCACCTGTGAATACTTTCCCATAAGAAATAGATTTAGCACATGCACCTGACAGCCTGTTATGAGATTGCTTTATTTGGATGAGAAAAAAGTGACATGTCACAGCCAGCAATGCACCCTCTAACACCTCCCACCCTCCCTAAGACTGTATTTGCAGTTCATCTAATAACAAACCTAAAAGCCTTAGATCATCAATATTGTGCACCTTATGACAAACCTAAATATCTAACCAGGTTTTGAAGGTTTAGTTCATGACTAATTTACACTTCAAATGTTTCCAAACATCTCCCCATATCTGTGTGGGATTCCTTCCACAGTCCAAAGACATGCAGGTGTAATGGTGATTCTGAATTGGCCCCTGATATGTGTGGGTTCACCCTGTGATAGACTGGCAATGCTTGCTAGGATAGGCTCCCTCTTCCCTGTGACCCTTTTTTGGATTAGGGTCCACTTCTGCACTGATATAGATTTAGTACACATCCTTCATGTGATATGTTTTGTAACAGTAACCAACACACAACATCGTAATTGGGACATTAAAAGCTTATTTCTCAGCACACCTTTCTTGTAATATTTTTTCTGTTTCTTGATCATAGGGAAAATAGAATGCCAGTGCCTGATCTGCACAATTGACATGTTATTGTAGGATACCACAGAGCAAGGTTAGTTACTTTCACATTTCCACTGACATGAACAACAGTTGCTCCAACAGTGCTTAGGGGGGCGAATATCTTTTTTGTCCTTCTACTTGATTGCAATCATCTTGCCTTTTTTCCACACATCTACTTGCACCACAGTGCAGACCTTCAGGTGACTGGATTCACCAGGCATATCACTGTGGTTTAGTTGTTCAGAACCATATGCATCAGTTTCATTATCTTTGTCAATGTTTGATGACCAATTCACATTGGCATCACTATCGCTTGATTCAATTAGTGGTTCAGTTTTAGTGTGTTCTAAAACTGGCTTACAGCTTCTCTTTTACACCACCATTGTCTTTTGGTTACCTTAGAATGACAAAACGCATAGAAGTATTTTATGATTTTTTGCAGTATGATGTTATTTCATCCACTAGATGGCAGAATACTGTCCCGAGAGCTTAACACTGTAAAGCAAATCCTTACATGTCACCCTGAGTCTGACTGGGAATAACTGTATTTTCACAGAATCCTGTGTCCAAGTCAGTAAGTACAATAGAACAACAACAGATATGTAGTTAGAGTTAGCATTAAACCACAAGCCAATAGAGTTTCTGTACCATGATTTGGTCTAAAACCTGACTGAAACTTATCAAGAATAGAGTTTTTATTTAAGTAATCATTTAACTGCTGAAAACTACTTTTTCTAGAACATTACTTAAAAAGATAGGTTGGAGATGGCCTAAAACTGTCAAAGACAGAAGAGTCAAGATAATTTTCTCAAGAAGTGGTTTTATTACTGATGTCTTTAAAGAATCGGAGGGAAACACCAGTACCTAATAAACATTTCACTATTTCTAGTGCACTGTCACTGAGCACATCAGAAACATCCTTGAAAAAGTCTTTTGGGACTGCATCAAGGACACAAGTGGAAGATTTTAGTTGAGTAGAATGTAATTCATGTAAACCTATTTTAGTGGAGGAATTTAATTTACTGTCGTGAACACACTGAGGCTCAATAGTGTTGGCTTTTGACGGACGTATTACATTACATCGGATATTGTTTATTTTGTCTTTAAAATGCTGCAGAACCTGCTTTATTATAAGAGCTCACATTTCTTTTTTTATATAAATATGCAATAACCTGTTCCACTGAAATCCATAGCTTGAGCACCATTGCAAACATAAAGAAAACTGTGCGAAAAATATGGAGTTTTTTACTAAAATACAAAAAAAGGTTCAGTTTTGCATAAATCAGTATAAAGCTATTCCTTCTGCAGAGCATGCAAAAACATAAAATCAAGGAGATTAATCCACTACAATCAAGCATATCTGCTTTTACTTTAATGGAGCTTTTTATTTTGTGCCAGTTGCATTCAGTTTTTAGCTGTAACATAACCACATGACTGCGGTGGGTTGGCACCCTGCCCGGGGCTTGTTTCCCTGCCTTGCGCCCTGTGTTGGCTGGGATTGGCAGACCCCTGTGACCCTGTAGTTAGGATATAGCGGGTTGGAAAATGGCTGGATGGATAACCACATGAGAAAAATGTAATAGTCATCATTGGGGGGAAAAAAGCACAGAATGAATAAATGAAATTGTATTGCAAAACAGCACAGTTGCTACAAATTAGTCTTGGCATTACAGTCATAAATCCAATAACAGCAACATAATGACATTACCACAATATTATATACAAAGGTAGAATAGTGTTCATTAGACAGGAAATACGTAAATCAATATGACAGAGTGTAGACGTTCACTCATTTCCCATAAACTAATGGTATTGATAAGTCAATATAAATTAGGTTTGGCAGAGTGGAGTAAGGATCTACGGAAGACAAAAGTGAATTAAAAGTTACAATTGACCAGAATAACTATATCATTTAACAAAACAAAAAAATGACTAGCCCAGAGTTCTTCATTACTGATGTACTCTTGCAAATGTATGATTTCCCAACTGGCATTTCATAACAATGAAGGGTGAGCAATGAAGTTTTTAAGTACTGTATATGGCACTTGCTGTGCTACCCCTCTACGATGGGTTGAAATCTTAGTTCTCAACGTGGTGTAGTGCACCATCTATTAAGATGTATTTTGTAATGCATGTAGTAATGAAATGCATTGCATTTGCCATTCCAACAAGCATTACTACAAATGTCTATGATGCACCATCTGTTGGAATGAAAAATGCAATGCATTTTAGTAGTCCAAATGTTTGTGATAAGCCATCTGTGTGGAATGACAGAGACAGCAACCAGACAAACACATGTATCCTTTTATTAAGGTGGATTATCCAAGAATATCTAGCTACATCTATAATGCAATATACAGTAGTAAGGCTCGTTATTATTGACATTATTAGCACAAATTAAACATTTTGGCTGTTTCAAAGTAATCCTCCTCCCACATATTTTTATGAATGCTAAACATCTCTGGTTGATATTTACCAATTTGACAATCTGGGTCTGACAATTTTATTCTCAAATGTCCTTTATGGAATTAAAGTTTAAAGTAAATTAAATCTTTGGTAGTCAGCTGAATGCTTTTTCTCTGTCAAATTATGTGTATTTATGATAATTCAGGCAGTCTTCACATGTCAGGTCATATAACTTTACTCACATATTCCCATGTGCTTATATTAATTTGGGAAACTGGAGCATTGTAGTTTAATAACTAAGGTGTTGGACTTTAACACTGACAACATCCATCCATCCATCCATTTTCCAACCCGCCTGAATCCGAACACAGGGTCACGGGGGTCTGCTGGAGCCAATCCCAGCCAACACAGGGCACAAGGCAGGAACCAATCCCGGGCAGGGTACCAACCCACCGCAGAACACACCACAAACACACCCACACACCAAGCACACACTAGGGCCAATTAGAATCGCCAATCCACCTAACCTGCATGTCTTTGGAATCTGGGAGGAAACACAACTGACAACATGTATTTCTTTATCACATTTTTCATATCTAAATGTAGTTCAAGCTGTTTCACAAGTAGTGAAAGAGGTAAAATGGAAAGATCCCAAATCTGTAAGTCACCAATGGTCACAATGGTAAGCATTAATGTCTGATTTAACAGCTAAGCTATGTTCAGATGGGCAAAACTAAAGACTCCAGCTGGAAAGGATACTGGAGAAAACCCTAGGAGTTCAAGGCCAAAAGACCACCCAGCCCCATCCCCGCATTCTTCAGTAGTTAAATTCAACATCCCATTAATGTTATAAGGTGATAATATTTGGACCAACTGTTTGTCAGTCAGAATATGCAGCTTTGGGTCCTATCTGATATCTGAAGACATGCATAAAAATATAAATACCTTACAAAACATGTAGACCTCCTTCCAGTCCTCCCAAGATCGAGGTTCCAGCTCCAATAGCGTGCGTGCATCAGCAGGTTGTCATGCCATGTGTGCTTGTGGAGCACTGGATGAAGATTCTTCTTCCTCCTAACATGTAATCACCTTCTGCAATTTGCTTCACATTCAGTAGCCATGTCACCCTTCTCGATCATTTTGCCTATGCAGCTTGCTGTAAGAAAGACGTGAACCACAACATCACAGAGACAGGAGCTATCATTGTTTTTTCTTCCTACCATGTAATCGGCTTCTGCAATTTACTTCACACTTGGAGATCCGAGTCCCAGTAATCTGTGAGTACCAGAAAGTTGGACACAGTGGAAAATGGGGCCTGTCATGCTTTTTCTTCCTATAACGTAATCAGCTTCTGCACGTTGCCTCACTTTCAGCAGATGTCACCAAGGTTCTTTTCCTATAGCAATGCCACATGCCTACGTAGTTGTTTTTTTTTCCTGCCAGCTATGTGCAGCAATGCATCTGCTTGCCATGTAAAGGATCCAAAGCCCAATTACATGCCCAAGGTAGCCCACACCTTCAGTTCATGAGTTGTGCTATGCCTATAATGTCATAAACTCTAGATTAAGACCAATATCAAGGCTGAAGACTGATTTCTCACATGATGGATGGATGGATACATGTTGTGGTTTGCGGCCGGGACGCCTCCACTTTGGAAGGACTTTTTTAAAGGAGCGTATCCAGAGCATTACCTCCCCTGGAGCGCTAGGTGGCAGCCCCCTGGGTTGCTGCGGTGCCTCGGACTCCCGCAAGGCTCCATGAGAGTCGGAGTTGGATACAGCACTGTTGGGATCCGCTAGGGGATGCTGCAGCTGCTGCTGAGCCCTTATGGGCAGTTCCGGAAGTGCTGCCAAAAACGGAACAATGAGCACCTGGAGCACTTCCAGGTGCCTTAAAAAAGGAGCCAGCAGCCACTTCTTCCAGGAGCCAGAGTTGGGAGGAGGGAGACAAAGCTTGCCAGGAGGAGTGAAGGAGAAAAGAAAGAGAAGGAGAAAAGAGAAGAAGAAGAAGAAGATAATTGTGTTGTGCTGTGCTTAGTGAACTGTGTTGTACTGGAAGGCGTTTCCCACGAGGGAAGAAGAAAAAATAAAAGCATGTGCTTGCACTTGTGCCTCCTGCGTCTGTCTGGGTCCGGTTAGGGTGGCTGTACATGCCCTTAGGCTTCACAATCTATAAATATTTTGATAAATGGCCACAGAAAATACTTACTTTTATTTAAGATGACATCTAAATGTAGTGGTAGAGCAAATGTATTATTCAGAACTGGAGGCACGTCTGTCCCCATACTTTGTCATCATTTGTAGGGGAAAAAGATATCACTAGCTTGGAGAAAAAAAATTCTTGGTGGAGCACAAATAGAAGTAATGACAAATTACCACAGTGGGAGTGAGAAAAGAAAAGGAAGTAAAAGATGCAGGATGAAAATGTGACACTAAAGGGTCTTTTCTAAACGTAAGTAAAATCCAGGAGCAAAAAAGAACAGATTTCAACCACAAGGCAGGGGTGTAGCTAGGAACTAATTTCAGAGGGGCATGAGAAAGGGCACGAATCTATGATCAATCAGTTGGAACTGTCATAAAATAGATTTCAGAAAGGTCTCAAACGCAAACCCCCCTTGGCTACACCTATGCCTGAAGGTACCGATAACATTAGCAACAACTGCACAGGCTAGTTTATCAGCTATTTTATCAGCTCACCACTTCTCCTTGTCGACAACACTCCACACAAGAATCCTGCCCACACTTGTCCCACGACGACACCAATACCACCCTGGGCCCTGCTGCTCTCCCCTTGAGAGAAGAGAGACATGCACAGGGATAGCATGCAAAGTCAGCACAGGCAGAGTTTGAACTCAGGACTCTGGAACAGTCTGTCTTCATAAAACATTTTGTAAACACAGAGTTGTGTAATTCAGGGAGCAATTGGCTCTTTACTTGTGCTAAGTGAAATGATAGGATACTTAGATGAACTTTCAGTATATGATATTAATTGTCTGTGAAACCTAATGACAAGCATGGCATTACCGGTACTTCTGCTAACTTAAATGACAGACTGGTTTAAACTATTTAACCTATTAGAGGTTGGGAGCATGCGCAGGTTATAGTGCGTTGCCACACCCACTACACAGCGAATCATCCGGATTGAGATCTGAGTGCAGCCGTGCCACAAGTGACAGCTCAGCATCACACGGAACAGTGTCAGGTTGTTTTTTTTTACAGTGGCTGGGAGTGCCAATCCTGCCACAAACCTCTGGGTTTTCCCTGCAAGTTGGAGGACATTTAATCTAATGTCATAGAAAATTGTTTTAGAAATTCTCCAGTGGTAACATTGTTGCGGTAGCTTATTAGGGCCACAGAGAAAAAAAGGTAGAGGTACAATGAAGAAAAAAAGGTCCATTTCATGTTTAAAGTTGAAATTTTGATTTTGCCTTGCCTTGCAGTAAGGGGGTCACGTCCTGGTGTTCCCTGCCCAGAGAGTTTATATATTTCCCTGACTAGTTTCCTTGGTGTTCTTCAGTTTCCTTCCAAAAACATTCAGGTTACAGGATTTGGTGTTGCTTAACTGACACTACTGGTGCACATGCAGTGATCTGGCGCCCCGTCCAGGGTTGTTACTGCCTCGCACTTAATGTTTGCTGGGACAGGCGCGACACTGCATGGATGGAATAATTAAACATGTATGACGAAGATTTTTCAATATTCCTTAAAAGTTTTGAAGAATCGCCGTTCTAAGCTTACAGCTGGTTTTACATTTATTACAGATGGTGAGATTGATGGATGTAATAAATAAGTATAACGAAGATTTTTTAGTGTTTCTTAAACGTTTTGAACACTCAGTGTTCCAAGTTTGTAGCTAGTTTTACTTTCACGAGGATGTTGATTGTATGGTGATTGGATATGTGGAGAAAGGAAACTGATGAATAGAAAGTGGGGGCTGCTATGTTACGGCTGTTATACATGTTTAATTATTTCATCCATCCATCCGCCCAGGGCCACAACCCTAGCAGCAACCATCGGGCGCAAGGCAGGAATAATCTCTAGACGGGGCATGAATGCAAGCACATACATACACTAGTAGCGTCAATTTACCATCACGAAATCTCCTAACCTAAATGTCTCTGGTATATAACGAAAACATGCTGAGGAAGCCCACTAGGAAATATGCAAACTCCAGGCCTGGAACACCGGGAACATGACCCCTTACTGCAACGCCCACATGTTTAATTATTAACAGTATTTATTATTTAAATGAAGTTAACAATTTATCTGTAAAATGTAATATACATGCTTTAATTCACTTTTTCATTTAAATGGTATCAAGTATAAATCTTACGATTCTAAATGGTTAGAAAGCTGTAACATCACGAATTTATTGTACTTAATGTGACGATCGCTGCCTGCGGTTCTTCTCACTGCAGGTGTTAACGTGGGCATCCCCTTGGCCTAGTACAGCTACTCAGGTCCTCAACAGTGAGGATCCTGCGAGCCGGATCACTCTCGGGGAATAACATGACCATAGCGCCGTAACTGACGCTCCCTCACAATGCAAGTAATGTGCCTCATTTGGAACTCCATGAGCAACCCCTCATTCGACACAAAGTCAAACCAATGGTACCCAAGGATTCTAAGAAGAGACGCAATACCAAAGGAGTCTAGTCTTCATCTCAGGTCATTTGAAAGTGTCCTTATGTCGCAACCATATAGCAGTACGAAGCATTTAACGTGCTGCTTTAGTTAAGATGGAGTTTCAGAAACTCTAGTAAATCAGACATCGATTTTAAGGTGATGTTTACAATGTTCAGTTTCAATGACAACATAAACCATGGGATTAAAGTGGAAATTTCGATTTTAATTTCGACTTTCTTCACTGTGACCCTATTTTTTTCTCTGTAAACCTGCTGACAATTTGGTTAGTTTTTATTTTTCTTATGTGCCTTTCAAATATATGTTTTGTCCTCCTTCGAAAAGCAAAACAAAAATGATTTCCTACTATGCAGAAGGGAATAATTGATGTACTCACTTCTGTGCAATACAATTCCTTCTTCAAGGCAGCTAAACCACATTCTGTCTCAGATCCATAATACGTAATGTCATGGTAAGGGCAATAATAAGAACAAGGAAGTCTGGTCATATTACTCCTGCTTGTAATTCTATTCATTGCCTTCCAGTTATATTCAGAACTAACAACTTGTAAAGCTCGGAATGATCCAGTGCCAATTCACCTTGTTGAACTCCTAAGGATAAACACAATTATATGTTTAACAGAGTGATGTAAACATATACGATATTAAAGGGCCAGGTTACTTTTAACTGAAAGTATGAATTTCTACACAAGTCTCAGATTATTTCAAGGAGAAATAACATCTACCTAGGGGGTAAAACATTTCATCACAAGGTTCCTAAACTTTCAGATTTAGATGAGGAAATATGAAAGATACCCAGATGACCATGCAACAAGGGTTACAGATCCATAAGAGTCATGATCTAACATCTTATTGAAAGCTGTACCAGAAGGAATGCAATTTTCCAGAAGTGACAGTTAAAGCTGTAAAGCTAAAGCGGAGACATCAATCCCTACAAGTCAGCTGCAGGAGCAGGAGTGGCTAAAATACGGTAACAGTGTCACTACCTCCCATTCTATCAGTCTTTTATGTTGCTTGGGACACTATTCGTTGCACATAAAAATATTATTCAAGCTAACAAGATAATAAACTGTAATACAAATAATTGATAGTAATTATAAAATGAAGAGCTTACACAAATAAAAATAAATACATACAATGACAGAGCAGATGCCAGTAACAGATGAAGACAGACATTGTGAGATACAAAATGATGGTGCTGGAAGAAATGACATGTTGCATGTTCTTTAGATACATTAATAGTGTTTAGTACAAGTAAGAATGTCATTGTTATCTGTACATTAGATAAAAATGACCCATTAAACCCATAGAACCATGCAGTAGAATGTGGACATAAGAGGTAGCCAGGACATTTATGTCAAAGATGCTTCTATAAAGTACTGAATTAAGGGTCTGAATCCTTCTATGAATGAGAGATTTTAGTTTTTGATTTTTAATAAATTTGCAGACCTTTCTGAAAGCATGTTTTCCCTTTATAAGGATAGGCTGTCACTATTTGGAGAGTAGAGTCATGGGCAAAGGTGGCAAATTTAAAACTCAATAAAGTGTGTAGAATGTGAAGGGGCTTGAATGCTTTCTAAACCCACTATATATTCAAGGTAAACGGGGACTTTTTCAGTACATCTCATAGGTACACTCTAAATTTGGAACATTCCTAAGCCTGGAGGGGTTTACATATTTGAGCTGCAATAAATCATGTTGCGCACATTTGTACACAAAATGTGCTCCATCTTTAGTTGATTTCAAGTAAAAGTTTTGTTAGATTTTAGGTGCATTACCGATCCCAAAATTGTCCCTTGTGTGTGTGTGTGTGTGTGCGTGTGTGTGCGTGTGTGTGTGCGCGCGTGTGTGTGTGTGTGTGCGCCCTGCGGTGGAATAGCGCATGACACCCCCCCCCCCCCACATGCTCTCCCAATACATCTACTGACTTCATAGAAAGAGTCACCAGAGACACAAATGTCACAGCTGAGGTAAGTAAACCTCTCACAAGGTCGACACTCTCTCTGCAAACAGACACACTGCTGATGGCTGTGCCTAAGAGGTCATTAAAGGCCTGGATCTTGGTTTTTTATCCAGGACACTCACAACTTCTCGCTCAGTCTGTTGAGAGCCCCGATCAGAGCCTCCATTGATTCCATGAAGATCACAGCGTCGTCAGCAAAGTCAAGATCAGTGAACATTTCTTCACCAACAGATGCCCCACAGCCTCTGGACCCCATGAACCTGCCCACCACTCAGTCCATGTAAGTACAAAGCTGTTCTTAGCACAGCTGTATTGAAATTTCATCTTTTCCTGCTACCAAATCTAAAAACATAACATCTCTTATTAGAACTATTCTTCAGCTTTGATAAGATTTTTATAACCAACAATATTTAAGTGAAAAACAAATGGATCATATTTAGTAAAAATACAATATGTTCAGTAATATAAGTTTGCATGCCCATTAACTTAAACTCTGTGGATCACTTTTTGCTTTCGTTAAAACAGTATGTCTGTTTGAATATGTCTCTATCAACTTGGCATATCAGGATTTTGCAAATTTATTTCAGTCTTCTTTACAGAAACGTTTAAGCTGAGAAAAATTGTCAGGGGATTTCTTTGATTCACCATCTCCAAGTAAATCTAAGGATTTGGGTTAGAATTACTGTGACATTGCAGGACATTGTTTAGATTTGATTGTTCAGCCATTCCTTGGCTGAGTTGACCGTGTATGATGTGTGTAACGTGGAAAAGTAAAAGTCTTCATTAACTTTAGTTTTCTGACAGAGGGCAAGCAGGTTTTGTTTTGCGTGACAGTGGGTACTGAATTGTTCAAGCTGTCAACTATATTGGTGTTGTTTCAGACATACCTTTGTAGAGAAAAGCCAAACAAAATGACACCTTTTATTGGGCTAACTAAAAAGATTACAATATGCAAGCTTTCGAGGCATCTTTTTAGTTAGCCAGTAAAAGGTGTCACTTTGCTTGGCTTTTCTCTACATTCATAATGGCTAACACGGTACAACACCCTAGTACTACAGACATACCTTTGGAAATTAAAGCTAAAGTGTTCTACACTTGTTTCTTTAAATGATTTAGGGGATTCTATGTGCATACATGCTTTGGTATTTTGAAAGTGTATATTTATTTGGATGTTCTTTTTTGTGAGGAATTGTTTCCATCTTGCCCACCTACCCCTAGTGCCTGTATTCAGTTCTGCATAACACAACCCCAGTTAGTCCAGATACTGAAGATTTTCCTTTGCTGGTCCATTCTGGCTATTCTTTTTACTTGTTGGGGCTAAAAGACTGCCACTTGTGTCCTGGCCACACCACTTAAGGGGTCATATCTTGATGCCATCACATTCACAACTATGATGAGACATTTATGGTCATCTCTGTGTCCACTGTGGTAAAAGTTGCCTGACAGTTTTTCAGAGGGCTAGTTCAATTTGCCATTGCACTCAAAAAGCAAATTTGTAAAGTACATTCCACTTTGGGCAAAAGTATTCATTATATGTCTCTATTATAAAAAAAAAATCTTGGAAGGGAGACCAGGGAGATGAGAGGTGATCTTCTCGGAAGACACTTAAAAGACCTGCAAGACGAAAGAGATTAGCCACAGAGAGTCTCGCAGGGACCTTAAACATGAGACTTGGTGCCAAGAGATTGACCCAGGACTGTCTTGCGGGGATGTAGAACATGAGATTCTTGCAAGTTATGCACTACTTACAACCATTTTCAAATAAGACCATGTTCATCAAAACTCTCAGTCATGTAAAGGCTTTTAGCAGACACAGATCCTGTGCTCTCAGCTCATAAAAGTGTATAAGGACAATACATTCTAGATGGAACGTCAACGACTAAGCAATGAAGTTTCTTAATGTAAACATTACATTCCTTTGAATTCCCCTCCTCATGAAGGCAAATGACTTGAAAATATTCTCCTCTTTATTGCATATTCTACTAATGAATTAATTAACATACTGTTTAACAAATACTAGGAAATATATATTTCATATCATTATATTATATATAATATATATGTGTTGCATGCTGTGTATACATTTGTGTGTGTGTCTGTCTTTGTTGATATTGCATTCTTGTCAACTGTTATGAGGAGAAATGCAAGTAAAATTCAATTGTGCTATGTATACATGACAATAAATTTGAACTTGGAACCTTAACTTTTTCCATTTGTCAAGTCAGAAGAATCACAGGAATCTCTGATTTCAATCAAACTGCTCTGTTGGCCACTCAATAGAGGGGCTGTTAGCTGAAGGGAAGTTTCACTCTTTTGTTGGTGGCCTCAGCAGCTTGGGACAGAAACAAATGTCATTCCTATGAGTTATTTTTATGCCAGTAGATGGTGCTGTTGTCCAGTGTGGGTTTAATTCCTACACTCCATTACAGTAAACACAACATACCACCATACATGTTTCCATCAAAATATATTTCAAGGATTTTTAGCTCTTTTAGCTCTTGTCTTTATTAAAATTTAATAATACTCAACAGTGGGAATGCCGAATGTACATAGGTTACCAGATGTTGTGGTAGGAAAAAAAACACTTTTGGATTTTCAGTTTAAAAGTATTTTTTATAGAATTACACACACTCAAAACTGGCTGACTTGAACTATGCAAATATATATATGTGTGTGTTTGTGTGTGTGTGTGTGTGTGTGTGTGTATACATATATGTTTATATAGTTGACAGTGTACTTTAATTTCAAAAGGAATGTCTGAGACAACACCAATATAGCTCAGAGCCTGAATAATTCAGTAACCACTGTCATATAGCCATAAAATTATGACCCGCCTACCTCATATTGAGCAGATCCCCCTTTTGTTGCCAAAACAGCCCTGACCTGTCGAGGTATGGACTCCAACTAGACCTCTGAAGGTATGCCATAGTATCTGGCACCAAGCCATCAGTAGCAGATCCCTGAAGCCCAGTAAGTTGCGAGGTGGGACCTCCAGCACATTCCACGGATGCTTGAATCGATTGACATCTGGAGAATTTGGAGCTCAAGTCAATGCATCAAATTCAATTTTGTGTTCCTCAAATCATTCTTCAACCATTTTTGCTGTGTGGCAGGGCACATTATCCTGCTGAAAGAGGATACTGCCATCAGGGAATACCATTTCCATGAAGGCGTTTACTTGGTCAACAACAATATTTAGGTAGGTGGTTCGTGTCAAAGTAATATCCACAAGAATGGCAGGACCCAAATTGCCCAAAGCTTCTCACTTCCTTCTTCCTATAGTGCATCCTGGTGCTATATCTTCCCCAGGTAAGCAATGCACATGCACCCATTGTAGGCACTTTTGCTGATGGACGTGGGTCAGCATGGGCACCCTGAGCAGTCTACGGCTACGCAGCCCCATACGCAACAAACACCTTTCTATCCAAATCAGCATTAGCATTTTCAGCAATCTGATCGACAATAGCACTTCTATTGGATCGGACAACACGGGCCAGCCTTCGTGCCCCACGTGCATCATTGAGCCTTGGCCACCCATGATCCTATCCCTGGTTCACCAGTTCTGTTTCCTTGGACCACTTTTGGTAGCTGCACATTTGGAGATGCTCTGACCCAGTCGTCTAGCCATCATAATTTGGTTCTTGCCAGAGTCACTCAAATCCTTAGGCTTGCCCATTTTTTATGCTTCCAACACATCAACTTCAAGGACAAAATATTTCCCACTCACTGCCAGGTGCCTTTGCAATGAGATAATCAATGTCATTCCACTTCACCTGTCAGTGGTCATAATGTTCTAGCTGATTGGTGTATACAGTACACATGCTGTATTGCCAAAAGTATGTGGACGCCCCTCTAAATAAGTGAGTTCAGGTGTTTCTCCATTGGCAATCACTGGCTGTAGTGAAGAGTTCATTGACTTGAAACATGACACAGTCATAGGATGCCTCACATGAAATTTCATCTCTGCTAAATCTGCTCCAGTCAACTATAAGTGATAGTATTGTGAAGTGGAAACCTCTAGGAGCTCAGCCATGATGTGGAAGACCACACAAACTCACAGAGTGGGGCCTCTGAGTGCTGAAGCGCATAGTTTGTAAAAACCTCCCATCCTCTGTGACGTCACTCACAATAGAGTTTCAAACGCGCTCTGGAAGCATCATGAGTATTAGGATTGTGTACCGGAAGCTTTATGAAATGGGTTAAATGGCTACCTTTGGGACTGCATTGTGTCCACTGTAAAGTTTGGTGGACAAGGGATAATGGTCTGAGGCTGTTTTTCAGATTTGGCTAAGCCTCTTGGTTAGAGCTTGGGGTATCATTACTGCTATGGCATACAAAGACATTTTAGACAATTGTGTACTTCCAGCTTTGTGACAACAATTTGTTTGTGCCCTTGCGCCCAAAGCCAGGTCTTTAAAGAAATGGTTTGATGAGTTTTATATGGAGGGACACCTTTGAGATGAATTTGAACTCTGATTGCAAGTCAGATCTTTTCATCTGACATCAGTACCTGACCTCACAAATGCTCTTTTGGCTAAATGGGCACAAATTCCTACAGACACACTCCAAAATCTTATAGAAAGCCTTCCCAGAAAAGTGGAGGCTGCCATAGCTACAAATGGTAGACCATCTCCATATTATTGCCCATGGTTTTGAAATGGGGATGTCCAACAAGCTTATATAGGTCTAACAGTCAAGGAGTCCACCAAGTTTTGGTCATATATTGTGTGTATATCTCTGTCTATATATATAACATCCAACGTCTGTCTGTCTGTCATCTTTTCATGAGAGAACTACTTAACGGATTTAAATCGGCTTTTTTTCTAGAATTTGTTTGAACATTCCAGTTGATTTTGTGACTCATCGCACTAAGTATGTTAGTTTGCTTGCAGGAGCAATATATTCACGCTAATCTGAGACAGGGGCTGCAGGCCGAGGGAAGGGGGAAGCGTGACATCAGGAGTGGGGGAGTCAGTCTACCTCTACATTTTGGAGTGTAACTTGCCTCCGCCTTAGCTAGCAACTAGGGGGCTCCGCCCCTTGCTCGCTTCGCTCGCCAACCCCTGGTCTTGGGTAACCCGCAATAGATTTGAAAGAGATTATTGTCTGTCTTGGTAATTGTTACATATGTATCATGTTCACCGTCACGACATCTGTAGGTCTATGTAATATATGTAAATGACAATAGCAGTTTAATTGTTATGTTATGTAAGTATAGAATGTCTTTGAGTTTGCGCAGATCTATGTATGAGATATATTGGAGTGTAAAGGTGTAGATGACGCACAAAGGATATCTTCATACACCACATTTGTAGTAAAGATGGCGTGTTGTCCTTGAATGAGTTTTCCTTGGTATGGAGTTATTATAATCTTGACGTTAACGTCACATGCATGCCGAACTCTTGAGAAGGCTACATAAAGTTGCCCATGTCTAAATACAGGCTCAGAAAGGTAAAGGCCGACTCTGTCCATGGTCTGTCCTTGGGATTTGTTGATTAGGTATACGTTGTTTACTGTTAGTAATATGGATAATTGCACTTACTGTTAAAATTACCTATTTCCGTTAGTTGAACTCTTTTGGGGCGGGACGCGGAAGCCTCTTCTGTTTGTGTTTTCTGTGAGTACTTATAGTGTTGTATTACTGTAATATGATTTACATATGCTGTGGAGTCCGGATCTTTGGGCTTCTGTACTATCTCGGGTTTTTGCTTGCGGTGCTTTAGAAGCGTGTTGTAGGTGCCTGTACCTTCCGCACTATGTCGGGTTTGACTATGCTGTGTAGTGTGGACGTGTAGGGTTTTGTATGCTCTTGAGAAGGCTACATAAAGTTGGTTAAGACTGTGTTGTGGTAATCCGGCCGGGTTAATGGTGTTTCTCGTTTTGGAGCCGTGACCGTGACTCCATTAGTTATACGTTGTTTACTGTTAGTAATATGGATAATTGCACGTACTGTTAAAATTACTTATTTCCGTTAGTTGAGCTCTTTTGTTTCTGAGCCGTGGCTCCTTCGCTTGCGGTGTATAGGCGCATGCGCCCTTCGTACTATGTCGGGTTTGACTATGCTGTGTTTTGTGGACGTTTGGGGCCTCCGTACTTTCTCTGGTTTGACTGTGGGGCAGGACGCCGAAGCTTCTTCTGTTTGTGTTTTCTGTGAGTACTTATAATAGATAGATAGATAGATAGATAGATAGATAGATAGATAGATAGATAGATAGATAGATAGATAGATAGATAGATAGATAGATAGATAGATAGATAGATAGATAGATAGATAGATACTTTATTAATCCCAATGGGAAATTCACAATATTGTCTTACTGTAATGTGATTCACATATGCTGTGGAGTCCGGATCTTTTGGCTTCTGTACTATCTCGGGTTTTGCTTGCGGTGCTTTCGAAGCGCGTTGTAGGCGCCTGCACCTTCCGTACTATGTCGGGTTTGACTATGCTGTGTAGTGTGGATATGTGTCAGTCAAGCTGTTTCTTTTTGGAGCCGTGCCTGCTTTGCTTGCGGCATTTCAGACGCGCGTTGTAGGCGCCTGCGTTCATTGATTCTATCCAGGCGGGCTCGTGGTTTACCATTCTCGGTTAGCCTGTGTTTTCTGTGGTTGTACTGTCAATATTGTATTATTGTAATGTGCTTAATATTGTATTACTGTAATGTGATTCACATATGTTGTGGAGTCCGGATCTGTGTGGTTTCTGTACTATCTCGTGTTTATGCTTGCGGTGTGTTAGAAGCGCGTGGACCATGCTGTGTAGTGTGGACGTTTAGTTCAGAAGCACGTTGTAGGCGCCTGCGACTTTCGTACTTTCCCACGCCTTCCGTACTATCTTTGTGGACCTGTGGTGCCTCCGTAGCCTCTTCTGTTTGACTCTGGGGTGCAGCGCAGAATCCTCTTTTTTGTGTGGCTGTGTTGTTAGTCGTTAGCTATGGGAACGTTGTTGCTTCATTTCTTATTCACGTTAGTTGAGCTCTTTCGTTTTTGGGCCGTGACTCCTTCGTTCGCGGTGGATCAGACTTCACTTGCGGTTTATGAGATGCACACTGTAGGCGCCTGCGCACTATGTCTCCTGGTCCCATCGCCGTGTACCTGCGTCCGTGCCTTCCGGTTTACCATTCTCGGTTAGTAATATGGATACCTTTTTATTTATTGATTTTTAAAATTTGTCTTGTTTCACTACTATGGGGGCGGAGCCACAGGGAATGGCTAGTATGTATATAAAATCCAACGTCTGTATGTCTGTATGTCTGTCCACTTTTCATGAGAGAATGACTTAATGGATTTAGATCGGGTTTTTTAGTTCGGTTGCGAGGGGAGGGGGAGACAGGACATCAGGAGTAGGGAGCCAGGGAGGGCCCTCCTCACTCACACACCAGCCTCTGTTCGAGTTGCTCTACCTCTCGTCACATGTTGGAGCATACTTTGCCTCCACTTAGCTAGCAATATATTTTTATTCAACAGACATTATCACTTACCAATTGTTAAGGAGTAACATTTGACGTTTTTGAGAGAGAGATCAGAGCTTCATGTGTTTTAGAGGTCAGCTGCTGATTGCCAGAGATATCACGGCCACGTGCTTTTCTACCCACACGGGGGACACTCTCCTGTCAGAGGGAAACACAATCAGATACAGGGCCAACGTTTGACTTTGGACCGTACCTACCTTTCGCTTGGCCAGAATTACATTTTCTTTTTTTTGTTGTTGATTTTTAAAGTTTGTCCTGTGTGGGAAACAGCCCGGACACAGACAGACGGACATCGTCTTGTCACCCAACACATGTTTATTTGACACTTACGTATATACAAAGGTGAATACGCAAACCCAGTGCCACAGCACCAATCACCCGACAAGTCCAGGCCCTTCCACAATGCTTTTCCTCTCTTCAGGCCGCCTCTTTCCTCTCCCAGACCTTGTCCTCTTCCACCCGACTCCAGCCCTGATTGAAGGGAGGTGGCCACTTTTATAGTCCCCCGGATGTGCTCCAGGTGTGTTCCGGCAATCTTCCACTGACACGCCCAAGTGTGGCGGAAGTGCTGGCTGCATCCCCGGAAGCACTCTGGGTGTCCCTGCTCCTCTTCCCCCCAGCACTTCCTGGTGTGGTGGATGTGCTGAGGTTCAGGGCTCTCCAGGCATTGGGGCGACCCCTGGTGGTGACCATGGGGCCCTACAGGGTTGAGCTTCAAAGCTCTGTACCCATGGTCCCCACAGCATCCAGGGCAGTCGCCCCCTCATGGTCTGGAGGAGGCGTGAGCCCTCCTCCGGTCCTCTTGGGTGTCCCAGCTGGGTACCACCCCCAGCCGCGTGCCACACCTGTTTCACTACTACGTGGGCAGAGCTCTAGGGGTCAGCTAGTGTATATATATAATATATATATATAATATATATATATATATATATATATATATATATTCATTGCAGATATTCAGAATATGAATGCTAAGAACGTAATTACTCCGATCTCCAGGCTGTCAAATAAATGAACCACACGCCATGGTGCAGTGTAAAGAGGCTTCGCTTCTGATGCTGACGTCCGAGGTTTGATCCCCAAGAGGGGTGCAGTGTAGTGTGTATGCCTGATGAGCCCAAATAAGGGTGAAACACGTGTCGCATACTCTTTGCATTATTTGACAGTAAACTATGTAACATATATATATATATATATATATATATATATATATATATATATACAGTAATCCCTCCTCCATCGCGGGGGGTTGCGTTCCAGAGCCACCCGCGAAATAAGAAAATCCGCGAAGTAGAAACCATATGTTTATATGGTTATTTTTATATTGTCATGCTTGGGTCACAGATTTGCGCAGAAACACAGGAGGTTGTAGAGAGACAGGAACGTTATTCAAACACTGCAAACAAACATTTGTCTCTTTTTCAAAAGTTTAAACTGTGCTCCATGACAAGACAGAGATGACAGTTCAGTCTCACAATTAAAAGAATGCAAACATATCTTCCTCTTCAAAGGAGCAAACAAATCAATAGGGCTGTTTGGCTTGTAAGTATGCGAAGCACCGCGGCACAAAGCTGTTGAAGGCGGCAGCTCACACCCCCTCCAACAGGAGCAGAGAGAGAGAGAGAGAGAGAGATGGAGAGAGACAGATAAAAAAATCAATACGTGCCCTTTGAGCTTTTAAGTATGCGAAGCACCGTGCAGCATACTTAAAAGCTGCACACAGAAGGTAGCAACGTGAAGATAATCTTTCAGCATTTTTAGACGAGCGTCCGTATCGTCTAGGTGTGCGAACAACCCCCCTGCTCACACCCCCTACGTCAGGATCACAGATAGTCAGCGCAAGACAGAGAGAAAGAAAAGTAAGTTGGGTAGCTTCTCAGCCATCTGCCAATAGCGTCCCTTGTATGAAATCAACTGGGCAAACCAACTGAGGAAGCATGTACCAGAAATTAAAAGACCCATTGTCCTCAGAAACCCGCGAAGCAGCGAAAAATCCGCGATATATATTTAAATATGCTTACATATAAAATCCGCGATGGAGTGAAGCCGCGAAAGGCGAAGCGCGATATAGCGAGGGATTACTGTATATATATAAATATATATATATATATATATATATATATATATATATATATATATATATATATATATATATATATACTCTATAAAATCCTAAGCCTAAAAGTGCATTTTTATGTCACACTTTAAATCAGGCTTATTTAAAACCTACATATATAATGTTTGGTATCATTCTTTTCAGAATTTATCAAACTTTAATGTGATGTTGTTAGGTTTTCAGATTCTTATTCCATTTCTAAATTATAAACCAAAAAATATCAGACCTCACGTCAAGCGAGACGAGACTTTGTGCCAAGGGATTTAACCACACCTGGGGCCAGAAAAAAAAAAGACAAAGAGTAGGACAGCTGCTGTACAGGCTTTTAAATGTTTGAAGCACCAGCAGCTGATCGAGCAAAGAGGAGGTAAAAAAAAAAACTATTTGTTTCCCATTATATCACCGGTTAAGAGGGGGCTTCAGAGGAGTGACCATGTCTCCTTGGGGTGCATTCAGCCCCCCTCTTCACAACAAGAGCAGCAGAGACACGAAGTGGCTGGCGCATAGTGCAGGCTGGGGGGGTTGGCGGGCGAAGCGAGTAGGGGAAAACCATTTAGTATATGTATATATAAAAACTGCTCAAAAAAAATTAAAGGAACGCTTTTTAATCAGAGTATAGCATCAAGTCCATGAAACTTCACAGATATTGATCTGGCAAGTTAAGTAGCAGAGGGGGGTTGTTAATCAGTTTCAGCTGCTTTGGTGTTAATGAAATTAACAACAGGTGTACTAGAGGGGCAACAATGAGATGACTTCCAAAACAGGAATGGTTTAACAAGTGGAGGCCACTGACATTTTTCTCTCCTCATCATTTCTGACTGTTTTTTTCACTAGTTTTGTATTTGGCTATGGTCAGTGTCACTACTGGTAGCATGAGGAGATACCTGGACCCTACAGAGGTTGCACAGGTAGTTCAACTTTTTCAGGATGGCAGGTTCATCAATATGTGCAATTGTCAGAAGGTTTGCTGTTTCTCCCAGCACAGTCTCAATTTCATGGAGGTTACTCTAAGAGAGCTGGACCGGGCCATAGAAGGTCCTTAACCCATCAGCAGTTCCGGTATCTGCTCCTTTGGGCAAAGAGGAACAGGCTGAGCACTGCCAGAGCCCTACAAAATGAAATCCAGCAGGCCACTCGAGTGAATGTCTCTGACCAAACAATCAGAAACAAACTTCATGAGGGTGGCCTGAGGGCTCGACATCATCTGGACCCTGTGCTCAATGCCCATCACCATAGACCACACGATTGGCATTTGCCATAGAATACCAGAATTGGCAGGTCCACCACTGGTGCCCTGTGCTTTTCACAGATGAGAGCAGGTTCACCCTGAGCACATGTGATAGATGTGAAAGGGTCTGGAGGAGCCATGGAGAATGTTATGCTGCCTGTAACATCGTTCAGCATGATCGGTTTGGTGGTGGGTCAGTGATGGTCTGGGGAGGCATATCCATGGAGGGACACACAGACCTCTACAGGCTAGACAATGGCACCTTGACTGCCATTAGGTATTGGGTTGAAATCCTTGGACCCATTGACAGACTATATGCTGGTGCAGTGGGTCCTAGGTTCCTCCTGGTGCACAACAATGCCTGGCCTCATATGGCGAGAGTATTCAGGCAGTTCCTGGAGGATGAAGGAATTGATACCATTGATTGGCCACCCCATTCGCCTGACCTAAATCCAATAGAACACCTCTGGAACATTATGTTTCAGTCCATCTGACACCACCAGGTTGCACGTCATACTGTCCAGGAGCTCAGTGATGACCTGGTCCAGATCTGGGAGGAGATCCCCCAGGACACCATCTGTCGTCTCATTAGGAGCATGCCTTGACGTTGTCAGGCATGCATACAAACACGTGGGGGCCATACAAACTGCTGAATACGATTTTGAGTTGCTGCAATGAAATTTCAGAAAAATAGACTAGCCTGCTGCATCATTTTTCACTTTGATTTCTGGTGTGTCTTTGAATTCAGCCCTCTGTAGGTTGATAATCAAACTATGTTGTATCTTTTCGTTCCTAACACATTACCCAGTCCATATCAGTATAGATATCCAGCATGATTTTTTTCCTGTTGAGATTTGATGTGTTTTCTCCCACAGTCCAAAGACATGCAGGTTAGGTGGACTGGCGATTCTAAATTGGCCCTAGTGTGTGGGTGTGTTTGTGTGTGTCCTGCGGTGGGTTGGCACCCTGCCTGGGATTGGTTCCTGCCTTGTGCCCTGTGTTGGCTGGGATTGGCTCCAGCAGACCCCCGTGACCCTGTGTTTCGGATTCAGCGGGTTGGAAAATGGATGGATATACATATATTATATATGTATATATATATATATATAATATATTATATATATATATATACAATAAAACCTTGAATTGCAAGTAACTTGGTCTACAAGTGTTTTGCAAGACGACCAAAAATTTTGAGTAAATTTTAACTTGATAAATGAGCGAAGTCTTGCAATACGAGTAGTATGTATTGTGAACACGGTGAATGCAGCCCCAATGGGACGTAGCTGCTCCTCCAAAACCCCCTCTTAAACAGTGATACAATGGGAAACAAACATGGCTTTTCATCTCCTTTTTGTGGGATCAGCTGTTAGCCCACTGCTTGCTGCCGTGCCACACCGTGCCGTGTCATTTGCATCTCGCACAGGGCTTCCAACATTTAAAAGACCATACCGCGGCTGTCCTAGTGTCTCACTGCCTTGTCTCTCTTCCCCCAAACATTCTCTGCTCCAGCTGGGGCTCCTGAGCCACCGCACTCCTTTGAAGAGGAAGATTTTGTGCTCTTTTGATCAAAAGGTGGAGCTGTGGCGACCGGTTTTGACAATAGCCCAGATCGCTCCTGAAAGAGACCTGTCTTTGTTCCGCCAGTAATCGAATAAAGTTTCTGTCTCTTGAAAACCTTGAGTGAACCTGTGCAACTTTGTGACTCAAGCGTGACAGTATAGCTTTATCTGCCGAGCGAAATGTGATCACAATTGAGCCGATGGTTCTTCTGTCTCTGTTGCTGCAGGATTGTGAGTAATCATCTCCCATGCTCAGTCTCAGTCGGCGTGCCTCACTCGTATAGTCAACATCCATACAAGCATACACTGTATACTACAGCATTGTGACCACGTGAGTGTGCATATTGTTTTCAAAGTTAAAGTGCAGGTTAATTTGTTTTATTTATTTTTACTTTATATTTTTTATTAATCATTTTTATATGAATGTTTTTGGGTTGTGGAACAAATCATCTGAGTGTCCACTATTTCTTATGGGGAAATTTGCTTTGATATACGAGTGCTCTGGATTATGAGCACGCTCCCGAACCATGCTTGCAAACCAACTTATCACTGTGTGTGAGTATATATATATATATATATATCCATCCATCCATTTTCCAACCCGCTGAATCCGAACACAGGGTCACGGGGGTCTTCTGGAGCCAATCCCAGCCAACACAGGGCACAAGGCAGGGAACCAATCCCGGGCAGGGTGCCAACCCACCACAGGACACACACAAACACACTCACACACCAAGCACACACTAGGGCCAATTTAGAATATATATATATATATATATATATATATATATATATATATATATATATATATATATATATATATATATATTCAGCAGGATTATGGAGACAAGACAAGACCAAACCAGCCATGACGCAACCAGGTAATGTGGAGGAAACTAAAATTTCAAGGGGAAAGCCACCAAATCCAGGAGAACGTATAAGCCAGTGTTTCTCAACCTTTAAGTATTTGCGACCCAAGTTTTCATAACAGTTTTAATCACGCCCCCCTAACGTTTTTTTTAAACCCTAATAAAATTTATTCCTATATTTTTTGCTGCCGATACACCACTACAAGTTTAAAATTTTCCTACGAATAATGAAATTATGTCACATATGGAAACATTCGCACCCCCTTTTTTGTATGAAAACCACATATATCTGAACACCAACATGCATATCAACATACAGTACATACACTCATAAACCGATCAGCCAAAATATTAATACCACCGGCAATCCCTGTTTGATCCGTCAAAGCATGGAACATTAGAACATTAGAACACTCTAGACGAGAACCAGCCATTCAGCCCAACAAAGCTCGCCAGTCCTATCCACTTATTTCTTCCAAAAAAACATCAAGTCGAGTTTTGAAAGTTCCCAACGTCTTATTGTCTACCACACTACTTGGTAGCTTATTCCAAGTGTCTATCGTTCTTTGTGTAGAGAAAAACTTCCTAATGTTTGTGCAAAATTTACCCTTAACAAGTTTCCAACTGTGTCCCTGTGTTCTTGATGAACTCATTTAAAAATAACTCGATCCACTGTACTAATTCCCTTCATAATTTTAAACACTTCAATCATGTCATCTCTTAATCTTCTTTTGCTTAAACTGTAAAGGCTCAGCTCTTTTAATGTTTCCTCATAATTCAACCCCTGTAGCCCTGGAATCAGCCTAGTCGCTCTTCTCTGGACCTTTTCTAGTGCTTCTATGTCCTTTTTTGTAGCCTGGAGACCAAAACTGCACACAATACTCCAGATGAGGCCTCACCAGTGCATTATAAAGGTTGAGCATAACCTCCTTGGACTTGTAATCCACACATCGTGCTATATAACCTAACATTCTGTTAGCCTTCTTAATGGCTTCTGAACACTGTCGGGAAGTCGATAGCTTAGAGTCCACTATGACTCCTAAATCCTTCTCATAAGGTGTACTCTCGATTTTCCGACTGCCCATTGTGTATTCAAACCTAACATTTTTACTTCCTATATGTAATACTTTACATTTACTGACATTAAATTTCATCTGCCACAAATCTGCCCAAGCCTGTATGCTATCCAAGTCCTTCTGTAATGATATAACGGATTCCAAATTATCTGCTAATCCACCTAGCTTGGTATCATCTGCAAACTTAACCAGCTTGTTACTTATATTACTATCTAAATCATTTATATATATTAAAAATAGCAGCGGCCCTAGCACTGACCCCTGTGGAACACCACTCTTAACATCGGCCAGTTCTGATGAGGTTCCTTGCACCATCACCCTCTGCTTCCTGTGTCTGAGCCAATTCTGCACCCATCTAAAAACATCACCCTGAACTCCCACTTCTTTTAATTTGATGCCCAACCTCTCATGTGGCACCTTATCAAATGCTTTCTGAAAGTCCAGATAAATAATATCATAAGCTTCACTTTGATCATATCCTTTTGTTGCCTCCTCATAGAATTCCAGCATATTAGTAAAACACGACCTCCCTCTTCTGAATCCATACTGACTGTTCAGAATAACTCCTGTCCTTGCCAGGTGTTGCTCGATCTTATCCTTAATAACTCCTTCCATTAATTTTCCTCTGATGCATGTTAAGCTTACTGGCCTATAGTTGTTTGGATCTGCCCTGTCAACCTTTTTATACAATGGGATGATATTTGCCATTTTTCCAGTCCTTCGGAATCTCTCCAGTGTGCAGTGACTTCCTAAAAATACAGGTGCTGGTCATAAAATTAGAATATCATGACAAAGTTGATTTATTTTAGTAATTCCATTCAAAAAGTGAAACTTGTATATTAGATTCATTCATTACACACAGACTGATGTATTTCAAATGTTTATTTCTTTTAATGTTGATGATCTCCCTCAGAAAATGGCTCATGTTGTCTGGCAAACTGTTAAATCTTCAACTCCCTTCCTCAGTTACCCTAAGACTTTGAAGAAGGTCAAAAATCTTACTGAGCCACCCAAAGATTTTGCTTTTTTGTAACATTTTTCCAGTGACATTTGGATCATTATCCAATTTAAACAGATTTTTTCCACTTCAGTTTCCCAGCCAAAATTGTCAGTTTTTATCCAGAATTGCTCTGTAGCCTTTCCAATTCATATTTCCATCAGTACTAACAAAAGTGTCTGTCAATCGCAGGCAGAGTTGTGGTGGCTTTGTGGCTAAGCATCTGCACTGGTCTCTGGAAGGTTGCCAGTTCAAGTCCCATTACTGGGATCATTGAGGAAGGCCCTTAACCTGAAAACTACTCCAGGAGTGCTGCACTCTGACCCCCAAAAGTCATGCAAAAAGTCCCCTAGGGGGTTAATAAAGTATATTAATCAAATAACTTGTAAGTCTGGCTCACCTAGCAATTAGAATTCAGTTCAAAAAGTTGAATTTTATTCTCAAAAGAGCACAATACTTTCCTCCATAAACTGTATAAAACTATTTGCATAGTTTTTGCAAACACTTTGAAAGTATCTGGTAGTTGAGTCATGGCAACTGGAATTCTTTCTTGTTAGGTAGATACGTTTCACTGCTCATCCAAGCAGCTTCGTCAGTCTGAGGAATCTTTAGAGACCATAATTTTATCCTCCAGGTTAGTTTCACTACACACCTGCCCCGATTAGGCTCATTGAGTAAAAAAGGAAGGGGGAGGTGTGGGTAGATGTAACCATCACACCTGTTAACAGCCCCTCCTACCCCCCTAGAGTGGGCCGTTAACAGTGGTCCACCTGGTGGTGGTGTGAATTGGGCCCTGGGGATGGATGAAAGGGCAGCATGATAAATTGAAGACAGGTTATGCCTAAGGCCTCCACCTCTGCTCGTCTTCTCTATCCAACATCTGGACATTAATGTCCTCAAATGAGTGTCCTTTATCCTTCAAATGGAGGTACACAGCAGATTCCAGCCTCGAGGCGTTACTCCTTCTGTGCTGGGCTATCCTCCTGTGTAGCAGCTGTTTGGTCTCTCCAATGTACAGTTCAGGACGCTCTTCGCTGCATTGAACGGCATATATTACACTGCTCTTCTGTTTCAGTATCTGGTCTTTGGGGTGGACGAGTCTCTGTCTCAGCGTGTTAGTGGGTATGAAGTGGACAGGTATGTGGTTTTTTTCCCCAAAAATCATTAACTTATCGGACACACCAGCCATGTATGGAATAACCAGGTTCTTCAGTTGGTCCTGGGACTCAAGACTGTTCTGTTGTCCTTTCTCTGGAACAAGATTGCCGTGTTAAAGGCCCACTTGGGCTATCCACAGGTCTTAAGGGCTGTCTTCAGATGCACGTTTTCCTTCTTCTTAGCTTCTGTGGAAGTGGGGATGTTCTCTGCTCTGTGGTGTAGAGTCATGATAACTCAGTTTGTGTTGTAGTGGGTATATGCGAGTCATATAAAAGATACTGGTCAGTGTGTGTGGGTTTTCTGTAGATTTCTATTTATAGGTTTCCCTCAGTCCCAATGATGACTTGCACAATCTAGGAAAGCCAGTCGGTTATCTTTGGAGTCTTCCCTGGTGAATTGTATGTTGGTGTCCACTGAGTTAACGTGGTCTGTAAAGGCCTGTACCTCCCGGATCTTGATCTTTACCCAGGTGTCATCAACATATCTGAACCAGTGGGTTGGTGTCATCCCTGGGGAAAAAGAGTTGAGTGCTTTCTCCTCCATTTCTTCCATGTACAAGTTGGCTACAATGGGTGACATTGGGGAACCCATGGCACAGCCATGTCTCTCGTCTGTAAAAGTCACCTCAGTATTAGAAGCAGGTGGTGTAAGAGCAAGCAGACTTGATCTGGGTTAAGGTTGCTGTCTTCTTCCAGTCTCCTCCTTACAGCTGTTAATGCAGCAGTGTTGGGGATGCTGGTGAAGAGAGATGTGACTTCATGAGCCCCCATAATCCATCTGACTTCATAGGAGTCACCAGAGACATGAATGCTGCTGCCAAGGTAAGTAAACCTCTTGACAAGGTCGACATTCTCTCCACAGACAGGCACACTGCTGATGGCTGTGCCCAAGAGGTCATTAAAGGCCTGGATCTTTGTTTTAATCCAGGACACTCAGCCTCCTTGCTCACTCTCTCAAAAGCCCCAATCAGAGCCTCCATTGACTCCGCAAAGATAATCGCATTTTTGGCAAAGATCAGTGAATCTTTCTTCACTAACAAACACACCAGCGCCACTGGACCTCATGACCCTGCCCAACACCCAGTCCAATTGGAAAAACAAAAGAAATGGAACCAAGATGTTGCAAGTCACCTTGGATAAAGCCATCATACACAATATTTAAATGTGTAAGCATTGCACATGTACTCAACAAAAGGCACTATATAAAATGTAGTTTTAAAATGCAGTATGTAAATATACAAAATACAAATGTGTGTAGTCTTCAGCCGTGACCAGAACCGCAGAAAGATCAGAAATAATTAACTTTTTTAAATTAAAGAAAACTAACACAAAATCAATATTTTAAAATATTAAAAAATACTTAAAGATTAAATAGTATTTTACCACTGTTTTAGTGTAACTGAATAGAATACACAACAAAATGCAGCTATAAACAATCTTTACCTTTATTAAGAAATATACAAAATATATACAAAACATTATTATATTTACATCTCAATGAAGGTGAAAGAAAGTCCCAGAAGAGACAGCAACACGTTTTCACAGAAAACAAGAGTTTGTTGAGCACCTTTTTGCAGCCTATGACAAATTCTAGTGTCATAATTATACAGCCAAATTAGGAACATTTTTTCATAAAAATAGCAGCTTCTTTATTTTCAGTCTTCCCCCTGGTTTAACAAAACTCATGTGGAGGCCAGTACAAATGCTACTGTGTTTAAAAGGCAAAGGCTGCTTTTCATGGCAAGTGCTTCACCTGATGGACCCAACTAACTTGCAGTTTTGATATGTCAATATTGTATGACTACAGTGTATACTGTGACGTTGTCATTTTTCAGTTAAACTATAAGAACTCTACACATTAGATGTTTGAAACTTTCGTTTTGTATTGTTAAACCTTTTGAGTAGTGGAGAATACTGTCAAAGGATCAGTGTGTTTACATACAGTACCACAAGTCTCCTGTCAATTAAATATTGAGGAAAAATAATCAAATGAAATGCAGTTCATCATTCTGTGCCACATCTTGATCTGTTCTAATCTAAATCTTGCATCAGTACAACTCAAGTTTATTTATTAAAAAAAAAACCCAAACAAATCACTGGATTCAAATTGGACAGTTTTAAAAGGTGACCTGCTGCACTAATGCAGATTAATTTAGAGCATTTCAATCGGGGGGTGTGTGTGTGTGTTTGGGTGGAAGGAATGAAAAACTAATTGGTGGAGCACTAAATCTGCTGGTGTTTAAATAGAAGTCAATATTCCAAGCCATCAATACTCGTTCTTTGCAAAATGAGAAAAAAAAATTATGAAACTTAATGAGGGGGGGGGGGGGAGAAAGGCAAACAGAGATAATTCGTTTTCTTTAAAATCATGCCGATCAGGACAATGTAGTTTTGGCAGCCCTGGGTCTGCTTTTGTTTGGGGTTGGGGGGGTCAAACTGGATCACGATCAGCAGAAGCACTTAAGCCACCATTGAATGTGCGGGTCCAAAGACATTTCAAGACTTGTTCGGAGAACACTGACAGCCCAGCAACTTTTTATGCACACAGCACTTGAATGTCTGCGTAAACCTGAACACCAGAACTTACTGGCTTAGTGGTCAAATACCTTTATGTAAAACAAAAAGTGTTATTTTTAAACACAGGTCTATACACAATATATACATCAAAAATATACACAGAGCAAATAAATATTTCAAATGTGTAATACTGTAGTCTGCTTTCATTAAAAAGTCAGCTTAATTATGTTGTGCTGCTGCTGCACAGTGGTAGGACAGTTCAAAAACCTCACCTATAAATGTGGCAGAAATGCTTCCCCCTCCAAGTAGGTTGGCTAAAAAAGGTAATTTATGTAATTACCAACATTCATATCAAGTTAACTTTCTGTTAACTGTTTCTGACAAACAAACAAAAACTACTAACTTTTTTTGTAAGAAATCATTTTTCTATTTGAATGGAGAAATCTGGAGCCATATACTATAAAAAGTATACTATTGTTGAACAATACTTTAAAATATTGTGTAGATCCACTTTGAAAATCGCAAAAGTCACCTCACGTTTTAACTACAAAGACTTTTTTTTTGCTTTCAATTAAAAATGTGGTCATCTCATTAGAAATATTAAAAAGAAAGGCAGAAAAATATGCATTTCACAGTGGATATACACAGCTGACATTCAGTGTCATTTGTAATCCCTCATTCAATCTGGAAAATGAACTCCTATTTCTATGGGAATTTTAGTGAATATACACAAAAAGATCTTGATTTGGTCAAGCTGTTCAAAAAAGACCATCATAATGTTGAAATGATAAAAGAACAGCCCCACTAAGAATGTTAGCTGCACCACTAATGATGAGTCCGACATTAAGGCATGGATGGATGCTCAATCACTGCAGCAGCATCAGAAATTAAAGTTCAGACAGGTGCTACGTTCTTAGGCCCAAAGTTCATACGAAGCCCACAAACATTCATAGAGGTGGTCCATTCACTCCTGGATGGTAAAACGCACAGTTGCTCTCATAACGACAGCTGCCCTTCATCATGAAATGACGGCATACTGGACGCATTGACATATCTATTGAAAGAAAGAATAGCAGGTGGTTAGTTAGCTATAATCATAAAAGTCAATGGACATTATGTGCACTCCCACCAGAACAATTTTAGCTAAATAAATAAATAAATAAATAAATAAAAGTGCCTCATTAGCAAAGTCCAGATATGCCATTCTTCAGATCAGCTTAATCCAATTAAAAGCTTGGCTAAAATCAGTAAGTAAAAGGCTTTAAACAGTTAACATAAAAGCTACAAAAAATAAAGCAAATAAAAATTACAACCAATTTGCCATCTACAGCCAAAAAAAAAAAAAAATCTTCTGAACATTAATACAACAGTGTTTAATTACCAGTTAATTTGAGAGTCATACTACGAGTACTAGAGCTACAGGATTTATTTTAATGCACGCTGGCTCTGTGCCACCTGGATGAATAAGGTGACCTTGTAACAGACGTATGAACCACTTCAGGTCCCTGCTTACTTTCTAGGTTGCACGCCGTCAACTGCTGCATTGTTACTTCTACTTGTGTTCATTTTTCTCTACCACATTTAATTAAAATTTCGCTACAGCACTAAACAGGAGAGCTTAAGTTTCTTGCAGGGGAGAGAGAAAATCATTGGTTCTTTTCAGCATTATATAATGCCATCCTCTGTGATGTCTCAATAATGTGCAATAGTGTAGCTTTTTAGGTACAAGATCTTTTACTTGAGACCATAACCCCAGCTACTTTGTTAGCACACTTTACAACATTAGTTTGAAATAGATGTAACCTTAGGAAAAAATCTGAAACATTAAACAGACTTCTGTGCACTTTTTTTTTTTTTTTTTAATTATTATTTTAAAAGTCTTCAGTCATTGCAGGTATGTGTGCATATACCAGAGAAAAGTCTGGATTGCATAACAGGGGTGGGCAAAGTCATTCCTGGAGGGCCGCAGTGGCTGCAGGTTTTTGTTCTAACCCAATTGCTCAATAAGAAGCACTTATTGCTCTAGAAACACTTCTGCTTCATTTTAGTTGTCTCCCTCATTAAGATTTTGAACCCTTATTGCTAATTTAAGTCTTAAACAGCTGCATTCTGTTTTTAATTGCTCCTTATTAGCAATAAGATGCAAATGACAAAAGAAACCAGTCGTTATCCATTTTGCTTGTTACCCTTTACACCTGTGTGTATTTATCGTGCACGATTTGGTTTAATTAAATACTTGGAAGGAAACGGAAGAGAAAAAAGTGAAGGATTGAGAATTACCCATCCATTTTACACTTCAAAGTATTTGGATGATATCCTTAGAATGGAAAAAAAATATATAGGATATGAGAATGACTTGACATAACAGAGTTAAAGCACTAACAAGCCATGAAATGTAATTATTGGCAAGGATTGTTTTCTAATTAAGCAAATGGGTTGGAACAAAAACCCGCGGCCACTGCGGCCCTCCAGGATTGACTTTGCCCACTCCTGGCATAAGTAATATTTCAGGCTATTTACAGAATCAACAAAGAATGTCCTTTAAGACAACAGTATATATTCAATTAATTAGAAATCATCCACAATCAAAGATAATTTGCACTAATACTAAATATAGTGAAATATTATAGTAAAAAAAAAAAAAAGTATCCACCAATGTCAGTAGCAGAACCCATGCTTACTCGTTCAAAGCAGCAAGGCTTTATAAGGGAAGAATGAACTTTTATATAAAATGCACAATTACTGTCTACTGTGCACCTTTAATGTCTTGAGACTAGACTATAGGAGAAAGCAGCTTTCCTCCAATAATTACAACACAGTAAATGCAAAAGGCATCCACACACAGGTGAAGTGTCAATGACAGAATCACATACAATTTAAAAAAACATTTAACCCTTTAAACTCCACCTCAGTTTTGGCCATTTTATACATTAATTAAGCCAGGCATAACTCCATTTGGAGAATTATTTATGCTGTACTTTTTACAGCGGAATCAAGTTGTAAAAGTTGTATTAATAAATGCACTTGCAATGTTAATTCTTATTTAAATAAAATTCTAAACACTGCAAAAGTTTCAAGTGAATTTGTCAGGAACGAGGGGAAAAAAACCCCACGAAATATGGAAAATACATCTAGCTTTACTGCTTTAAAACTGTAGGATAAACAGGACTCTTTTCACCTTTACTGTTTTCAAGCAAGTATTCATAGCTTACAAATCCATTATTGAAAACCAAAGACTATCATTTTGAAGGGGGGAGCTTTGTGAGATTATATATGGTAAATACATTTTACTGTATAACCAAATTACAACAATTTATTTCCTGTATAGCTCAAAATCACACACAAGGAATGCCTCAATGGGCTTTAACAAGTCTGTTTTTTGATAGCAAGGCCTCCAAAACCCACCCCCAACTCCCTAAGAAGAAGAAGAAGAAAAAAAATAAATAAATAAACTAAAAAACAACTCTTGTATGGGGGAAAAAAAAAATCTAAAGAATTACACCACCAATAAATGAAAGATTAAAAAAAACTACCAAAAAAACAAAAACACACAGTGGAATGAGGCATCATTTGAATGCCAAAATGCTGCTCTCACTTGGAACACAACTGTATGTCGATCAAGAAAGCGGGGGGGAGCAGGTGTTGCTGTGATGCAGCAATTCAGCCACCTCAGAGGGAAGTAAAACATTGCAATATGGCATTTTAACAACAATGTACTTGTATTATAGCAGTGAGAACATGAATGGTTTTATTCACATTTTCAAAATGTCTGCATTATTGTTCAACCCTGCTGCATGTGGGTCCAAAACGATATGAAGTTAAAAGGGTTAAAGTCAAAGGTATTTAGAAAACATTAAAATACAGTCACTATACGGTAGAAATAGCAACTCGATACAAATACTTAAGATTGTTATTTAGGGCAGTTCCTAACTACAATACAAATGCAAAAAACACTAAATGCATCAAGTGTTAGTTTCTCCTCCGTAAACTAAAAGACTATTTAAAAAGTGGATAGATGTCTCCATATGTCCTTTTATCACATCGTGATTCAGTCTGCTGTCACTTTCAACTTCATTGCTTGGTTTAGTCAGACAAATCAAAGGTAAAAAAAAAACTCAAGTAGATTACTAAACAATGCAGCTAAAATTACTGGGGCGGACGATGATTTGGTAAATGTGTGTCTGATGATAACGTTGAAAAAACAGTCATCTCAACTGATGATTGACACCATTTCATTAAATCAGGGAGAACAGTCACTTTAAAAATGCACACAAATGCCCCCAGAAATTACATATTCCACTGCTATGTTTTTAATAAGGAATGTCAGATAATAAAGAACTATACTTTTCCCAATTATGTATAATGTACCTAATTTTAGATAGATGCACACTCAAAACTGCTAAGAGACATTTTTTTCAAGTCATGTAAACATTTTTGGATATCTGTGCAAACCTGTGTTTATTTTATTTCTGTCTGAAAAGAGAAGACAAATTTCATGGTTTCTTCTGGAAATAAGACTACAAGAAAACCTTGAACCTATGAGAACACCCAATTACATTATAATTTGCACTTAAGACTTCTAATCAATGAGAAATTAATGTTTAAAAAGTGACATTTTTACCTGCAATATGTTGGTTGTTGGGCCCTCCACCCCTTGGTGGTCCACCATTGCCACCACCTCCCCGGCTCTGTCGCCCTCTGAAGTTTGGCTCTCCACCTCTTCCCCCTCTCCCACGATGGTAAGGGCCACCTCTCATGCCATGGGGTCCTCCCCTCATAGACTCGCATGGCTGATCCCAGTAACCATCACCACGTTGCTGGTTAGGTGGTGGTCCAATCATTCGTGGCACTCCAGGAGGTCCTCCGTCACTCCCACTGCCCCCACCATGAGGCCCCTGATAATGTGAACGTTGTGTACCATGTGAAAAATGAGGACCATTCTTTGGAGTAGGAGGAAAGCTTCCGTTAGCACCTGGCCCAGGTCCTAGCAGTCCTGAATTTGCTACAAAAAAAGAAAAAAAAAGTTTGGAAATGTCTCAAATTTAACCAAGCTGCCATTTTTGTTAATTATTTAACTGATTAATACTGGAGAACAGCGATTAGCTAATGTAGGAAGAAATGGACATTTCCTCCATTTACTAGCCTTTCAGTAGAATACAAGACGTGCAAAATGCAGAAAGCCAGCTGCATTCCCAAGAGGGAACCAACAGAGCAATTGTAGTTTTACCAACACCTGATGAACCCGCTTGGTATATTACAAGTTGATGGAGAAAACTCCATACTACAGAAAAAAAACATGGGGCAGCACAATTAAGTCAAGCAGTTCAATAAAATTTATACACAAACAAAATATATAGCTAGAAATCCACAAAGGGAGAAAATGAATCACATTTTTACAGTTGGGCTTTCAACTACTACCTGACATCAACATCAGAGGAAAATGATTACAACATACAGGAATCAAAGGCAATATATGGGGGGTTGGTAAGTGAGTGAAAGAGGGGTAAGTTAGCAAGGTTCAGGGGGACCCCACATTACTGATCCACTTTTCTTACACCCCCCTTCCTCATTTGTTATATATTGCCTTTGATTCGCGGATGTCTAATCATTTTCCTCCGATGATGACACCTGGAAGGTTTCAAGATACGCGATTAACTTTCTCCCTTTGTGGATATCTAGCTATTAATATGCAAACCGCATCACAGCACTTTGCTTCTATTCCATTGTAGGGGAAATGGGATGCACCTGAGCTTAATGGCAAAGGCTGTGAATACTTATGTACATGTGCTTTCTCAATTTTTTTTATTTTTAATAAATTTGCAAAAATCTCAAGTAAATTTTTCACGTTGTCATTATGGGGTGTTGTGTGTAGAATTCTGAGGAAAAAATGAATTTAATCCATTTTGGAATAAGGCTGTAACATAACAAAATGTGGAAAAAGTGATGCGCTGTGAATACTTTCCAGATGCACTGTATATACACACACACACATATATTATTTTTATATTATATATATATATATATACATATATATACATATATATATATATATATATATACATACATATATATACATAAATACATATATATACATATATATACATATATATACATACATATATATACATATATATATATACATACACATATATATATACATATACATATACATATATATATATATACATATATATACATATATATATATATATATACATATATATATATATACATATATATATATATATATATATATATATATATATATATATATATATATATATATATATACACACACACACACACACACATACACACCGCTTGACAGTCAGCATGACAATGTACTGCTTTGGAGACGGGCTACAATGTTTTAAACAAATTTAGAACTAATACAGGCTGCACTGTATTAGACAAAAGACATAACACTATATGCAACTAATCTAACCTACTCACCTGTCCCAGAACCCTGAGTTTGGCTTTGGTTCTGATTCTGTAGAGATCCTAGAAGCTGCTTGATTTTATCAGAAAAGTCAGGCTGCTTTATTAGGTCTTCTGTCTTCTGATTCCCCTGGGCTCCCTAAGGACAAAATATTGATCAAATTTATAACCAATTAAGAATCTTCACTAGAAAAATTAAGCTGATTATGTAAAGATACAAATCAAAAACAATAGCAAGAGTACCAAGAACTGTTTACAGTAAATGTGCATACTTCTTGCATTTCTGCAGAACCATATTCATTTTGATAGTATTTTTAATATTGAGATTCGGATGCACCACACTTTAGCATAAAATTACACTAATGACACAGTTACGAGGGACGTTCAAAAAGTTTCCGCACTTCAATATTTTCATTGAAAGAGGCGAAGGTGGGAGTAGTAGTAATTGGATGTGTCCGAGAGTGTCATGTGACTAGTTCTGTCTGGCAAGCCGGCTTCCCTTGCAGTTTTGTATAAGAGCCGTCACCCTGTGGTGTAGATGGCTGTGAAACTCAGAGCACCGTTCCTCTTTGGTGCAATCTATGTCACACATTTTATGTGGGCAGGTGTGTCATGAGGACTATGAGTGGATTGAAATATTCTAAAATGGCCATGCTAGTGTGACGGATGCAGAGTGTCTGGACATCTAGCTACAGCCATGACCATGAGGAATGAAGAACGAACCCAGGAACTCATTCGCGAAAACAGAAGAATTTTCTTGCTTCTGACATTAAAAAGTTTGTACGACACATGGAAAATTGCAAAGGAAAGTGACTAAGTAGAAAAACGATGCCATTTGATTTTGAAATCCTTAACAGTTACATGCCTCATATGTTAAACAGAAAAACAGTGTTAATAAAAAATGAATGGCTCTAGAGCCCCTATGTCCCTCTTGTAATGATACAAAATAATGTTTTGTCTCCTTGAAAATGATGAACACTAGCTCAACTCTTACTTCGCTTTGCATTACAGGAAAAAGAATGCAATTATAAAACGGCACTTTTTAAAAATGAAAAAAAAAAAAAAAAAAAAAAAAAAAAAAATCATACTCCAACATGGTTTCGAGGTGATCTAAGAAACTCGACTAAACTATGGATCACAAACTATCATTTCAAAATATCAGAAACAGCAATCCCACAGGTTTGCACGGTAAACCCAAAGAATGGTGATAAAACAGGGGAAATGTGGAAATAACTAGCAAATACAAAGACATGCTGAAAAACATATGGTGATTGACAAGAGCCTCATACACCATTATTTTTATTCATCCATATATTACCAATGGTAGTCTTCTTGTCTAGTAACAGTTCTTACTTGCAAGCCCTTAAAAATTATATATGATATGCAATTTGATAAATTACATCTGAATGCAACGTAAAGAGCAATTACATTTTTGTGTAAAAAGTGAAATCTGGCTAACAAATATTCTTGACTGCCTAGATGTACTACTCTTGTGTAGTAGTCAAGTTTAACCAACATTACTTCAGATATTCTGTGGCATATAAACTTGTTCAGCATGCAGAGGAAATCAAGGAATGAACTTGCTATCCCTCATGCTAAACAAGCCAGCTTATGATACTGTTGAAGTATACACCTACATAAAGCACTTTGGTATCACAAAACACTCAAAGTCAGCGTCTACCCTGCTATAAAGAGTCAGCTTTGCATTGAACAGTGCAGAGGTGATTAATCTTTAAAAACTTTAGGGTAACCCTGGGCAATACTAGTCTGGTGTTACAAGAATTAGTCTTCTTAACAATTCACAACTGAACATGGTGCTACGTAAATGAAAAACTGGAGCCTAATAAATCAACCTCAAAAGATATAACTTAAGGAAGTGGGTTATTGGTCCCTGGGGTCAACTGCAAAATGGGGAAAATAAAAATCATACAATTGCTTAAAAAGCTGTAAAAAATAATGCCTATGACAACAAGTTCACCTGGTATTTTAATATCAGCATTGTTACTTCATTAGTGTACTTGCCAATTACGCCTATTAAACACATTTTTCAAATGCTAGTCGAAGGCTACCATAGACATGCATATGTTGCATTTATTTATTTAAAACTAGGGGGCTCTGCCCCCTGCTTGCTTCGCTCGCCCACCCCCGGGTTTGGTTTACTGGATATACAATTTAAAGAAATGGTTTCATGGTAATTGTTACATATGTATTATTTTCACTTTTACTTTAAAACTTTTGTAAAAACAATACTTGTCCTTTATTTCCGGCCCCGGGCGTGGTTACACCTCATTCTCGCAGAACGTATAATGCTGCTCACGTTGTCAAGGGGAGGGGTAGTGCGGCTGAACGCATGCTAAGGAGAAGCCGTCGGATCATCTGCTGTTGTTGTGCTACCCGTCTATCATTTAAAATCCTGTATAGCAGCTGTCCTTTTGTCACTTTTTGGATCATCCGCTGGGTTTCTGCTGCTAGCAAGCTGGGAAAAAGTTAGGCATTTGTATCTCGTTTTTTTTTTTTGAGCCTTTCGAATTCCACTGCTTTCATAATCTCTAACCTGCTCTGCCATGTGTATAGGCACCAACATTTTTGAACGTCTTTATGAATTTCTACTTTGTCTCAATTCTGAGCCTGATTGGACGTGCTTCCCCCCCTCCACCAGTTCCACTTGTTCTGGGTTGATTATTACTTTCCTTATTTTCTACATTTGCACCTAGATTATTGTTTTTGCATTTTTTTCTCTCCATTGCTTTTGGGTCTCTTTTCTCCGAGCTGCTCTTTCTTCTTTGCTTAGTCGTCGACGTTTCATCTATAACGTATTGTTCTTTATATGCGTTGAAAGCCCTGGATCTGTGTGTGCTCAAAGCCTTTACATAACCGAGTGTTTTGCTACCCGTGGTCTTATTTGATATTGGTTCTAAGTAGGGTATGTCTTACAAGAATCTCATGTTCTACGTCCCCGCGAGACAGTCCTGGGTCAATCTCTTGGCACAAAGTCTCATGTTTAAGGTCCCTGCGAGATGCTCCGTAGCCAATCTCTTTCATCTCGCGGGTCTTTCAAGTGTCTTCCGTGATCTTCACGTGAAGATCATGTCTCGTCTCCCTAGTCTTTCCCTCCCAGGATTTTTTTTTTTTTTTTATAATAGAGATGTATTTATTAAAAGCAGCCCATTTCCCCTCCCCCCCCCCCCCCAAAATCATAAAAGCACTTTGTTTTATATCGTTTTCTTACATGCACTTAACTGGTAGGTCTGTATATCAGTTTATTATAGACATGTGAGATCTGTCATTTTTTAGAAGGTGATAGGTAGAGGGAGGTAGTTTACGGCCATACCACCCCGAATATGCCCGATCTTGGAAGCTAAGCAGGTTCGGGCTCGGTGAGTACTTGGATGGGAGACCGCCTGGGAATACCGAGTGCTGTAAGCTAAACCCCAGCCACAGGGGATGCACAAACCAGTGCGTTTCTTCGTGCTGGTCCCAAGCTCGAATAAATGGGGAGGGTTATGTCAGGAGGGGCATCCGGTGTAAAATTTTGCCAAATCAATATTAGAACAATACAAAATTTCCATACCAGATCGGTCGAGCCCCAGGCTAACAACGACCACCAGTACTATTAGCCAACAGGGTGCTGGCGGAAATTGGGATACTGTTGGCCGAAGAAGAGGGGGGAGATGTCCAGAGGCAGGAGGAGGAGGAAGAAGGTAAAGAGAGTGGAACCGAGGGTAGGAACTTTGAATGTTGGCAGTATGACTGGTAAGAGGAGAGAGTTAGCAGATATGATGGAGAGAAGGAAGGTTTATATATTGTGCGTGCAAGAGACTAAATGGAAGGGGAGTAAGGCCAGGTGGATCGGAGGTGGATTCAAATTGTTTGATCATGGTGTGGATGAGAGGAGAAATGGAGTAGGGGTTATTCTGAAGGAACAGTATGTCGAGTGTTTTGGGAGGTGAAAAGAGCGTCGGACAGAGTAATGATTATGAAGCTGGAAATTGGAGATATGAGGATACTGTAAATGTTAGTGCATATGCCCCGCAAGTTGGATGTGTAATGGATGAGAAAGAAGATTTTTGGAGTGAGTTGGATGAAGTGATGACGTGTACCAAAAGGGACAAAGTGGTGATTGGAGCGGATTTCAATGGACATGCTGGTAAAGGGACAGAGGAGGCGATGGGTAGGTATGGTGTCAAGGAGAGGAATGAAGGTCAGATGATAGTGACTTTTGCCAAAAGGATGGACATGGCTGTGGTGAATATGTATTTTATGATCAACATAGGGTTACGTACAAGAGTGGTGGAAGATGCACACGGGTAGATTACATCCTATGCAGAAGAGTCAATCTGAAAGAGATTGAAGACTGCATGGTGGCAGGGGAAAGTGTAGTTAAGCAGCATAGGATGGTGATCTGTAGGATGAAGTTCGAGATCAAGAAGAAGAAGAAGAAGAAGAAGAGAGTGAGGGCAGAGCCAAGGATCAAATGGTGAAAGTTGAAAAAGGAAGACTGCAAGGTTGAATTTCGGGAGAATGCGAGACAGGCACTGGGTGGTAGTGAAGAATTACCAGACAGTTGGGAAACTACAGCAGATATAGTAAGGGTGACAAGAAGAAGGGTGCTTGGCGTGACATCTGGACAGAGGAAGGAGGAAAAAGAAACCTGGTCGTAAAACGGAGAAGTACAGGAGAATATACAGAGGAAGAGGATGACGAAAAAGAAGTGGGATAGTCAGATGCTGAAAGTAGACAAGAGTACAAGGAGATAAGGCACAAGGTGAAAAGAGAGGTGGCGAAGGCTAAAGAAAAGGCATACGATGAGTTGTACGAGAGGTTGGACACTAAGGAGGGAGAAAAAGACCTGTACTGAATGGATAGACACAGAGGGATTGAACTGGGAAAGATGTGCAGCAGGTTAAGGATAAAGATGGAAATGTACTCACATGCGAGGAGTGTGTGTTGAGCAGATGGAAAGAGTACTTTGGGAGGTTGATGAATGAAGAGAACGAGAGAGAGAAGAGGTTGGATGATGTGGGGATAGTAAATCAGGAAGTGCAACGGATTGGCAAGGAGGAAGTAAGGACAGCTATGAAGAGGGTGAAGAATGGAAAAGCCGTTGGCCCAGATGACACCTGTGGAAGCATGGAGGTGTTTAGGAGAGACGGCAGTGGAGTTTTTAACTAGAATGTTTAATGGAATCTTGGAAAGTGAGAGGATGCCTGAGGAGTGGAGAAGACGTGTACTGGTGCCGATATTTAAGAATAAGGGGGATGTGCAGGACTGTAGTAACTACAGGGGGATAAAATTGATGAGCCACAGCATGAAGTTATGGGAAAGAGTAGTGGAAAATAGGTTAAGAAGTGAGGTGATGATTAGTGAGCAGCAGTATGGTTTCATGCCAAGAAGGAGCACCACAGATGCAATGTTTGCTCTGAGGGTGTTGATGGAGAAGTTCAGAGAAGGCCAGAAGGAGTTGCGTCTTTGTGGACCTGGAGAAAGCATATGACAGGGTGCCTTAAGAGGAGTTGTGGTATTGTATGAGGAAGTCGGGAGTGGGAGAGAAGTTGTACGGGATATGTACGAGGAAAGTGTGTCCGTGATGAGGTCTGCGGTAGAAATGGGGGATGCATTCAAGGTGGAGGTGGACAGGTTGACAGACGAGATTAGACAGGAATCCCCATTGACTATGATGTTTGCTGATGACATTGTGATCTGTCGCGATAGTAGGGAGCAGGTTGAGGAGACCCTGGAGAGGTGGAGATATGCTCTAGAGAGGAAAGGAATGAAGGTCAGTAGGAACAAGACAGAATACATCTATGTTATATGGGTTGGAGACGGTGGCACTGACCAGAAAGCAGGAGACAGAGCTGGAGGTAGCAGAGTTAAAGATGCTAAGATTTGCATTGGAAGTGACAAGGATGGACAGGATTAGAAGCGAGTACATTAGAGGGTCAGCTCAAGTTGGACGGTTGGAAGACTAAGTCAGAGAGGCGAGATTGCGTTGGTTTGGACATGTGCAGAGGAGAGATGCCGAGTATATTGGGAGAAGGATGCCAAGGACAGAGCTGCCAGGCAAGACAAAAAGATGAAGGCATAAGAGAATGTTTATATATGTGGTGAGAGAGGACATGCAGGTGATTGGTGTAACAGAACAAGATGCAGAGGACAGAAAGCTACGGAAGATGATCCGTTGCGACGACCCCCAACGGGAGCATCCAAAAGAAAAAAAAGACGATAGGTAGAGGGATCCTCAGCCTAAAGCAAATCTCTCAAGGGGGCTTTGGAATGAAAAAGGTTGGGAACCCCAGACTTAAGGAAACAGCTCTTAGACCTTGGCATCTACCACATCCACATTCATAGTATCTTCAATGTACATCACATTAAAAGTACTTAAACAGAACAGATTTAATTGACAAATATGGTTTAAAAAGCGTACTTGCAAAAAGATACTGTCAAAATTAAGTACTAATAAGAAAACTGGCCATACAATTCAAATGGATATTGTGAAGTATGCAAGATGCTAAGTACCATCAGAAATTAAACCTTGTGTTAGAACAGAAGATAAAATGTAATGCCACAAAACCCTGTTTCTTTACCATTATAGTGGAGAGGAGCTCTTGAACATTGACTGGTGGTGTACTTCCAGCATTTTGCTGCTGAGGGCTCCTGCCAGCTCCCATGCTGCCCATAAGATTAGCAAGAATGGGTGGTAGCTTTGCTGTTGAATTATCTGGAGACTGAGAAGGGGCAGCTGGATCCACAGGGTCCATATATCCATCATCCATGAATGTAGAATCCTGCAAAGAGATAAAAGTAAACCTTGGTAAAACCACTATGCTCTTAGTTTTTAATAATCAGCTGTACAAGGAATAACATGGCAACCTTTTAAAGATCCATAACCTGCTTATGGGCGGGACCACACACTATAAGCTAGTTAATCAAATGCAGGTATACACTGTGCAATTTTATGTGCTCACAAACAACTGAAGGCATTTTCAACAATCACACGTAACTATGTGGCAAGAGCACTGAATCAAGACTTTATGGTACCCATGAGACTATGAAGACGGAATTCAAAATGTGAAGAGATTTTTTTTTGTCAGCAACATAAGTAAATCTAAAAATGACAAAACATTAAGCTTTTAGTTATACAAAAATGCAATGCTTCCAGGAATATGCAGATACTGGACCATGTTCCTCAGTAGATATTCCAAATTACTCATTTATGACACTATGTTGCATATTTAATACCAATTATTACCATTCAAGTACAATAATATAACTGTTACATTTTAAATATGTAAAACTAAGATTCACTTTGACTCGTTAGTATTCTCTTCAAACCAAATCAAAGTTCTCCTGTCATGTGTAGAGCTAAAACTTGAGGAGTTAATAACAATCTGTCTTTCAATACTGTGGAGGGGTGGGGCGCAGGGTATGGGGCAAGAAACTTAACTGTTTAAACTGGCCTCGTGTGGAACGTTAGTGCAAGAGTACCCAGAACTCAATGAAAGATACCAGAAGAGTAAGAAATTAAAAGCCTAAAAGCAGTACCCAAAGTGAAACCCCCGTGTATGGATGGAGTTTCTAGAGTGCATAGAGAATAATTCTCAAACCATTCACAACTTGGGGGACTTTGAAGCAGACAAGGGCTGGAAAACACTGACCCATAACTGTGGATTTTTCCCCCCTCCCCAAAAGGTGGAAGGAGCACACACACACACCCAAAAAATGTAATCCTCATGGACATTGCTTACTCTGAAAAGGAACACCTTTAACTACAGGCTGCTAAAAACTGCAGAATAATCTGCTCTTTTGTTCAGGGCATATACTAGTGAGTCCTGACAAATGACTCACCATCCAGATCGATTGATTAGGCTGGTAATACTGCAACTATGAATTATTTACTCAAATTAAAACTTTATTAATGACCATTGTGTCACTGACCCTCACCTATTCTGGTTTAGGTTTTGATATCCTGCTGAAACCACTACTACTTTGCCAAGCTACTGGTCACTAACACAGAATGTAACATCAGATTGGTCATTTTTCACAAAGCATCAAGGATCAGTTAAATTAATTACACAGTTAAGGATTTCACCACTTTGTTAGATATGTTGTAGAAGGCCCAAGAGTAAGACAGCAGCCATGTGGCTTAGGTCGCGAAAATAACTGACTTTGCCTGTTAACCATCATAACCAAGTTTTCATTCTTCTAAGAATGCGGTTAGCTAAAGGGTACCAACAAATATTACATCTATAACACAGCAGAGTTCTTGGAAGACAAACTAGATTGCTGTTACAAACCAGACTTACCTCATCCAAGGGGATAAGCTTTGGTGGTATTGGCTCATATGCTTCTGAATCAGGCTCATGGGGGCTGTCTGGGACACTGATTAAAAGGAAAAGAGTGGGGGGGAGATCATTAATCTGCTGGGAAGGACTTCTGAATTTATAAACAAAGATTCACTTAAACTTTCCAGAGAAAATGAATATATGCCACTTGATGGAAAAAAAATTAGCAAACTTCAGAAATACCAAAGCAGTTCTTTAATGAAAAAATTAAGAAGGTAAAACAAAGAGAACCACAATTTGTTAATGGTTCTTTTATGATTTACTGGATACACTATAGAAATTAAAGGCATTTTACTGTATTTTTAAGATCTAAAAATTGTTTAAATTCTGTATACTGTACAATTGAGAAACTATCAATTATGGAATCAATATAAGTTTAGCTCACTAATAAGTTGGTCTTAAAGGATCGATTCAATTCAGTTTTATTCTCCCCAGAGGGAAATTAACTTAATATGTACCTTTCTTTATACAGGAAGATCTCTTGGAGGATCCCCTTTTCCCTTTCCTGCTGTATTAACTTCTCTTCACTTCCACTACCAGGAACAACAAGGCTCTCAGGAATTGAAAGAGGACGTGGACAACTCCAAGCCACCTTCTCCTCCATAGCATCATGAGACAGTCGCCGTGCTGTTTCAAAGGCTCGACGATCCTTCATCATCTCTTGTTTGGCAGCTTCACCAAAGTCCTTGATTTTGTTGACATTAACTAAAGTTTACAATAAAAAGAAAAAAAAATCCTGGCTGTAAATGTTTGTTATTTTTGACAAATCTGCTAAATAAAGTATTTTGCTCCCTTAAGAAGTGTGAACTAAACTATTTAGATCAGTATCAAGAAAGATTAGCAAGTCTGGTTACCTCTCTCTGTCTCATCCAACTCAAAATAGTAGTACTGCCGCAGAGTAAGCTCTTCTGCCCAATGTACTGTCTTTTTCTTCTTTGATTTCTGAATTGACGTAGTGTTATCTTCTTTACGTGCCTCTGGTAGTGCTTTTGTCTCATCAGGAACTACAAGGATTACTAACATTAATTTCAAAACAAATACTTCAAAAAATTTCAACTGCTGCCAATATTTTTAATATTACAGATGGTCAATAAAAACATACCAATATCCATGGGCTCTGGTACCTCCACTGCTGGAACTGGAGTGCCTGGCTGATCTATGTCCATGACCTCAACTGGAGAAGGTGGCTTTACAGGACTGGGATCCTGTGGCATTTTGGTCTCAAATGGACAAGGCTAGAAGTGAATGGAGGAAGGAAAAAAAAAAACAAAAAAACAAACCCTGTTACCGATTTTGGTTTCTGGGAAACTCAAAAAAAAAAAAAAAAAAAAAAAAAAAAAAAAAGCTTACAGTATTGGATAAAGTGGATTTTTCAAGAAAGGTACCAGTACACTGTCTTACCTTCTGCGTAGTTGGAGACACCACTTTCTTCTTCTTTTTAATCTTTATTCCTGGAACTGGAGCTGAATTCAAAGCATCCAAAAAGCCACTGCATTCCATTGCTGTAGAATTTAACAAAAGGAGGAGGTCAACTTAAAAAAGCAATAGACCGCACATCACAAAACAAAGTGCATATAAAAATAGACAAAACCTAAATTCTCTGTAAAAAGAGAAATATATAAACAAAAAACAACTCACGCTGTGGTGGGATGATCTTAACTTTAACTTCCTTAGTGGAATTTGGAGTAGTGTTGAGAGGTTTGTATTTCTTTTCTATTGGAGGTGTCTCAACTGGAGCAGAGCTGCCAAAATCAAGATGTACTATATGTAACAGCTGGCCTAAAAAACATTTTGTTGTTCTAAAAGCTAAATGATCTATTTAGAAATAGTTGCAATGAATTACCTTAAGCAAAAATGTATTTTTATAGTATGTGACTGTTAATTTCTTATAAAAAACCAGCATTTATTAGAACATTCTAATTTTAATTGATTACTGCTCAAAATAGCATTTCTTCTTTGTTTAACTCCTTCATGCCCAGGACTTCCAAAAGCATAATTACTGTAAATTCTTCATTTTAAATCATACTGTCTAAAAATCAGTGCCCCCAACAGTAGTGTACAAAGGCGATAAGTTCTTGTCTAAATATGCAGAAATCCTCCAAGAGTAATGTCTTTTAAAGATGGTTCTACAGTGCTTTCAAAATTCACATTTGACAAAGTGAAACTGCATGCAGAAACAATTAGAATAAGCAGCCTGAATAACGAAGATAGTTTATAATCTGGTAAACTAAGAATAAAATACATACCTTTGCCTTTTTAGTGGAGCTACTTTATATTTGTCACCTAGCTGAATTGGCGGGGGCTGAATCTTTTTTATTAAAACTGGAGGAGGTGTTTCCAGTTCCAGTCCTGTCATTGGAAGGGAAAAAAAACAAAAAAAACAAATTCAACACTCTACTAAATAGCTTTTAAAATTATCAGAAAAGATCTTTTCCATCAAAAAATATATTCTTTTAATTGCCCAATCCCATATTTTCAAATGAAAAATACTCAATTAACAAACTGACTTCTAATGAATCATACATACTGTATGGCAGCTATTTTCCACAATTTTACTGAAGCTGACATTCTCTTGCTATTGATGCTGAGAAATTTTAATCAACAGCTAGTCTGAGTCGTCACTCATGCACCATTAAGAAAGTAAGCTGTCATTCACAATGTATACAAAGTGTTGACTTTGCGGCAGGATATCCTATTAACTTGTGTCACGTAATCCAGGCATGTCAAACACACGGCCCACGGGCCGCAACAGAAATCTGTGCGGCCCGCATGACAGATCCTAGTTAGCCCTGAACTTGTACAAAATGATTACTATCGTTTGTGATTGAATCATTCTGCATCTTCGGCGTTACTTATTGACTTTTCTTACTTCTGCCTTCTGACAAAAGCGCGTTTTCCCATGGCATTACGGTACCGGAAACATCATCTGCTAATATAGCCACGAATCTTGTCCAAAGTTAATGAGCCGCAGCATCACAACTGAAGTGCTAGGCTGCAGCAGGGGTGGCCTTAGGCATGTGCAAACTGTGCACCTGCACAGTGCAGCCAAATCCCAGGGGCCGCCACGCCAATATATATTAAATATAAAACAAAGAGAAAATAACGACACAGCTGACGGCAATGTGGCCTAAAAACATTGTGTTTCTTGTTAATTAGTACGCTGTATTTACAAATTCGCCAGAGTTGGAGCAGCAAGCTATATGTAGTACAGTGATCCCTCGCTATATCGCGCTTCGCCTTTCGCGGCTTCACTCTATCGCGGATTTTATATATAAGTATATTTAAATATATATCACAGATTTTTTGCTGGTTCGCGGATTTCTGTGGACAATGGGTCTTTTAATTTCTGGTACATGCTTCCTCAGTTGGTTTGCCCAGTTGATTTCATACAAGGGACGCTACTGGCAGATGGCTGAGAAGCTACCCAACTTACTTTTCTCTCTCTCTCTCTTGCGCTGACTTTCTCTGATCCTGACGTAGGGGGTGTGAGCAGGGGGGCTGTTCGCACACCTAGACGATACGGACGCTCGTCTAAAAATGCAGAAAAATTAGCTTCACGTTGCTACCTTCTGTGCAGCTGCTTTGTGAAGCGACATGCTGCTTCGCATACTTAAAAGCTCGAAGGGCACATATTGATTTTTGATTGCTTGTTTTTCTCTGTCTCTCTCTCTGCTCCTGACGGAGGAGGTGTGAGCTGCCGCCTTCAACAGCTTTGTACCGGCGGTGCTTCGCATACTTAAAAGCCAAACAGCCCTATTGATTTGTTTGCTTTCCTCTGTCTTTATGACAGTCTGTGCTCCTGACGCGCACTCCTTTGAAGAGGAAGACGTTTTTGCATTCTTTTAATTGTGAGACGAAACTGTCATCTCTGTCTTGTCATGGAGCACAGTTTAAACTTTTGAAAAAGAGACAAATGTTTGTTTGCAGTGTTTGAATAACGTTCCTGTCTCTCTGCGCAAATCTGTGACCCAAGCATGACAATATAAAAATAACCATATAAACATATGGTTTCTACTTCGCGGGTGGCTCTGGAACGCAACCCCCACGATAGAGGAGGGATTACTGTACTAACACGTTTTGCCATAATGAGAATATCATGGGCCGCCACTTGGTTTTCAAGTTACGGACACGCACATATAGAAGCGTGTCATGAGCACGAGGTGGCTATGCAGTGTCCGCAACGGATGTGGCCATCCGCCATGCATAAGATACCGTATTGACATTGCCAGGCGAAGGGGCCACCGATTCTTTCTCTGCCCAGGGCCACCACAAGCCTAGAGCCGCCCCGCTAAGGCTACACTACTGGCTGGGCTGCTGAGACTGGCCACTGGGCAGAACTGACCATCACGAGTAGTAATAGCCCGCATATTTTCACGTTTTTTTGCTCTAGTTTCATGTAATTTTGTGCTAGTATTGTAACGAACAGTTAGTGCAGACTACAGCTGAAGGTCTGAAGTGGATGCGAGAAGTTGGTGAGTTATTAACATACTTTTGTGATTTTGAGTTTGTAAAATTATTGTAGGTCAGGTGGCTTTTTGCATATCGGCTTATTTTACAATATAAGCTTTGAAGTAAACTTAGTAAAGTAAAATTTGATTTTTGGAGGATTTGGTTTTCCAACTTGAATTACTGAGCAATGAATTCAGAGAGCATTTTCGTGATTTCAGTTCACACAAACAGGGCATTGCGCTGTTCTCTTACAACATTGAGAATGCGCCTGAGAATATGCAAATGGAATTGAATGAACTGCAGTCAGATTCTATTCTGAAGGCAAAATACAACGAAGTTGGTGTGCCAGGCTTGTATGCTTACCTACCACCCTCGTATGTGCAGATCCGTAAGTTGGCATCGAGAGTACTGTCAATGTTCGGAAGCATTTACCTTTGTGAGCAATTGTTTTCGTTAATGAAAGCTACCAAAACCCCACATCGCTCAAGACTTATTGTCGAGCACTTTTCATCCTTCATACAAGTTGCAGATGCAGAAGATTACAAGCCTGATATTGACGAACTGGTTACTAACAAGAGATGCCAAGTGTTGGGACAAAAGAAATAAATCTCACACTGTAAGACTCCTATATAAACAATGAATATAATGAATATAATATAATAAGAACCTAGCTAAAAAGCTAAGACTCTAATTCTACACTGTTGTATGGAGACTGTATGGAAATAAATTGCTTTTCTTTAAACTTTAAGTGTTACATTTTTTAAAGTTTTCAGTATTGGAAAGAAAGCTACAGTAACTTTGTATAACAGTATTTGTTACAGTGTGGCCCGCTAACGCACGTATGGCAGTCGAAGCGGCCCACCAATGGTGGTGAGTTTGACATGCCTGACGTAATCCACATGTCCAGCATCCAGTGATATTGCTCAAAATGTGCTAAATACATGTCTTTTGCTAAAATATTAATTACTTGGGGGGTAAAAAAAACAGCCTATGAAGTGAACAACAATACACATTCTTCATAACACAGTGGTTCTGAACCGACGACAGGACAAACTCGCCAGTGAAAAATGACAGTGAATCAGTTTTTAAACTCAAAACCACATTACAGCAAAGAACCTTCCAGTTGACGATTTACACTGGTCTTTCCTGTCAATATTTTAGCAAAAAATGCATGCATTTTGCAAATTTAGGGCATATGACAGGATAACAGACATGTGGATTATGTGATGCACCAATATTTTTTTCTTTTATCCATGAACATATGGATAGTTTAAAAGGGATGCTCTGATCCAGTGGCTGCCACTCAAAATTGGACAATTTTCACTAAAAAAAGATCATCAGTAACAAGGCCAATCACAAAAAACTATTGTTTTACAGCCCCTGCTTTTTAAAGTTTATAGTAATTTAGTTACAGTGCTGCTTTACACAAGGTGTTACATACCAAAGCCAGCACGTGTCTTTCTTTTGCAGCAAACTTCCTACAGTGTAAACAAACATCAGTGAGTGGAAGCTTATTTTATCATTAAGTGAGAGGCAATTTGACTTTTATCCTTTACGGTTAAAAAAAAAAAAAAAAGCAAGAAAAGCTACTTCAGGGAATTCCAATCTTTTACTTTGTCCTTAAAAACGGACACGTCTTAAGTTTGGACAGAGTGTTTGTTTAAAATGCAGGAGCTCATCTATACTAATAAAAGGCAAAGCCCTCACTGACTCATCACTAATTCTCCAACTTCCCGTGTAGGTGGAAGGCTGAAATTTGGCAGGCTCATTCCTTACAGCTTACTTACAAAAGTTAGGCAGGTTTCATTTCGAAATTCAAAGCGCAACGGTCATAACTGGAACCTCTTTTTTGTCCATATACTGTAATGGACTGCAGCTCGCTGGCCGTGGGAGGCGGAGTTGCGTATCGCATCATCACGCCTCCCACGTAATCACGTGAACTGACTGTGAACGCAGTACGTACAAAACAAGGAAGAGTCCCAAAGAGCGCTGAAGAAAACATTCATTACACAATTGAGAAGGCAGCGAAACAATAAGAAGTGAAGCACGGTGTAAACCTAAGTTTAAATTAAGTTTATAGAAACGCTCCCACTGCCGTTTGCAATACCATATTCGCGAGATACAAGTTTAATGAGAAGACACGAGGTACAAACGAGATTTGGATCACTTTGTAACGGAGTTAAAATTGCTGTAGCGAGAAACTTTTAAGTGCCGGGTCTTAGCTAACATTAAATAAAGCCGTGGACATTGCAACATCACGAAAGAGAGTGGCTCACGTGAACTGACTGAATGCAGCACGTCGGAAACAAAGCACCGTGTAAACCTAAAGTTTAAATTAAGTTCATAGACCTACAAAAGGTTGCCATTGATTTGAGGCAAGATTGCTTTTCTCCTGTACAACTATACATTGCATTCTCAAGAGTGTGCTTGCACAGCTTGGTCATATTACAACCGGAGTGCTGAACTGACAACGTGGTATACAAAGAGAACTATAACAATCGTAATATGTATATATGTGGATGTATATATATATATATATATATATATATATATATATATATATATATATATATATATATATATATATATATATATATATATATATATAGTTGAAATAGTTTACTGTCAAATAAATGCAAAGAGTACGCGACACGTGTTTCGCCCTCGTTCTGGGCTCATCAGGCGTACACACTCCACTATATATAAAAAACAGCAACACTCATTACAATGACAACACAATTACATTGACAATCATGTTACGTTATTTTTAAAATGTTTCCTTTTCTTTTTCATAACCTCTTTAACACACTACTTCTCCGCTGCGAAGCACGGGTATTTTGCTATTTATATTTTTATATATATATACACACACACACACACACATACACATATATATATATATATTTATGTACACACACATGTACAGTATACATCCACATATACCTCTATACTAATAAAAGGCAAAACCCTTCACCGCTGCGAAGCGCGGGTATTTTGCTAGTATATATAATATATATATAAAAAAAAAATTTGAAAAGATTTGTAGTGTGTTTATTTTTTGTTGCTGTGTGTTATACGGCACAAGTTCTGGCAAGAAACAAGTACTACGTAAATTAAAATAGTAATCTAAATTTTAAAAACACACCTCAAGATTTACGAATATCTGATGCACTGAAGGAAAAACCTGTATAAATGAAGTTATTTTTAACAGCAAAATAAGCTGTACATTAATATAAAACGATTTAAACCTACAAGTGCATATTTTTTATATTTGTGTGTGTGTGTATTATATATATATATATACACACACACACACACATATACACACATTTAAGCAGTGTTTTATTGCTAATATCAATTTATTGCGTGAATACACACACACACATACATATATCACTTTTTTTGTTAGAAATTGTGAAAACTAATGTATTATGCCTTGTTTTAGGTAGGTACATTAGAGAAAAAATTAAATAGGACAGCTTGTAATTAAGCATTTTTTTTATATCGTATTTATTAAGGAAATATTTTTGTATATTTAATTAATGTATGTATTTTAAGGAAATTTCATTTTAGTATTTTATGGTCTACAGAATTTATTTTGTTAATAAATGAGCAGATAACACGTGGTATATAGTTTAATTATAAAAACCCACTTTAACATAGGACGCAACTCTTTCATTTGTCTGGTTATGCAGATTAGTGTAAAAAGGTTTTTTAAAGAGATAAAAGAAAAACAAATTGTAATCTGTGGATCAAGTAACATGAAAGCAGGGATTGGTATTGGTCTTAAAAAAAAACCTGATCACAGCATTCCTCATAGTTAGTATAACAGTGTAATCTTTCCCCATGTTATAAATTCATGTATTTAGGCCACACACACTGAAACCTTACAATGGAGCTCAGTTTTCTGTAAGAAGGCTAAAACAGTAACTAAACCTATGGAATGAAGAAGGTCACAGGTTTTTCACAGCTTCACAGAACAATCATAAATATTTGAAACAGTGTTTACTAACCTGTAGACCTAAACTTCGCATGGCTTGGTGCCGTTGTTCTCACTGTCTTTGGCTTATCTTTTTTGTTGGCATCTTCCATTTTTGTCTCCACTTTTTCTACTATTTTTACTTTAGATTCTTCCTTTTTCTTCTTCTTATCTGTATAAATTAAAAAAGTTACAGTACTATCCATTAAAAAAAGAAAATTCATTGTCCTCTTCAGCGGACACTGACAGAAGTTTACTTTAGACAGGAAACCCTGTTTCCAGCAAATGACTGTTAAAAATGCATCTGACTGGCATAAAAACTGCATCAAGACCACAGAAAATAGCTAACCTACCTGTATGTGGATTGGATGCTGCTGCCGTGGCACTCTGGGAACGTATAATTGCCATCCATCCATCAACCAGCATAGCTGCTAGCTTTCTGAGCTCTGTCAGACAGAACAAGGGTAGGGGATGTGCTTAAAATGTGGACTACTTAGTATGTATTACAATTAACACAATACTGCATGCTTCACCCTCCCTGGTCATGGTTGGGCAGCTAAAAACCATCTGGACAAAACATGCAGACAATTCACGATTATTACATCTACTGTCAACAAGAATGCTTTTACTTATTATGGATTAACATTTTTGCAATTACTTACAATAAGATATGAAAACAAAGTTCACAAAAAACATTTGCTATTTAAAATTCCAGCTTGAAAAATCAGGATCAAGTAATTTTTATTTCAAGAGAAATTTCATTCCATTTTACAATTTTTTTTTAATTATATGGTATAATATTCTACTAAGAGTGCAATTACCATGAAAGAAGCTATATAAATAAGAAAACCACTTAAAAAAAAAAAAAAAATACCTTCATTTTCTCCAGTTTTACTCAGTTGTTTCACCAACTTGGCTGTATTATTCTATTAAAAATTAAAGACATAAGTTTAAAAAGGATATTAACTTGTCTAAACAATAAACACTTGTAGATTAAATACAGGAGCAAAAAAATAAAGTAACACTAATCGTTTACCTGTTTGAGATGGTCAACAGAAAGCGGCAACATCTGCAACGTCTGTAATATCAGCTGCATAAGAGGTGCATTGTTTGTTGATTTAGCGTAGGTTAACCAGGCATTTAACAGTTTATAACCACCGACTCTTATAAACCTACCATCAAGCAGAACAAACAAGTTTAGTTTTAATGACCACAAATCAACTACTACAAATGGGTTACTGACCACAACTAACAGAATTCACTTTTTACAATGAAGAACCTTCAAACCAACCTTAATTTTTTGTTTTCCAGAGAAGTAATTTACAAGTAAAAAGTAGAAAATACAACTGTTAATGCCAATCTGCTAAGAATATACATGTTACGTTACCCATTTGGGATCACACAGTTTGGTCTTTATTGACTAATTTCAAGATGTCTGATATAACAGGTCAAAGTCTTAACTACTAAAATACAATGACCACGTGGAGAAAAAAAAAATTCACTCAGTAACAAACATGTACACTTTATTGGTAAAATTACAATATTACTTTGGCAGCACAGCTACTAAGTAAAAATGTATTATCTGCATGGGAAAAAGTCTGTACTTATATGAGTTCCTTACTTGTTAAGATGATCTTGTGACTTAGTTTGCAGCAGTATATTGAGATAAATACATCTGCTGACCATCTTCTGAGAGCCTTTCATTAAGCTGCATTAAAAAAAAAAAAAAATTTTTTTCCCAATGATTTGCATTCATAAGCAAAAATTTTATTTTACACAAAACTTAAATTTTCGCCATCAAAAATTACAATTCTAATATGAATTTTTAATGCATTTTAGAAGTTGGGAACACGTACTTAAACAATTATTCAAGTCTAATGTAAAACTGCTACACCAACTACTGTACATACTGCAGATGCTCAAAATTAATTTCATAAGCTATAGGAAATCCTCAAAGTACAAAGTGAGGGTGAGAAACAATTTCCAAGAATGTACTTAAAAATACACAAGTATTCAGAGCACCATAGAACAATTTTGTGCTATATTATATAAAAGTGGAATGCATTGAATAAGACATTTATTTTAGTTTACAATTGCCAGGTACTGTATGGAGTACTTTTTAAAGCAGAAATAATTCCTTCTCTGAACACAACTAAGTGAACCAAACTTTTAGCTGATGAAATAAGCAGTTCTATAATACATTCTTGAGTGAGATTCACCAATCCAATTCTCCTTAATATATGCCAATGTTCAGAGGAACAGCATATACAGTACTTTTCACTACTGGCAAAGAAAGTTATGCACCAGTACATTTAATAGGTTGACTAAAAAAGTCTCTTTTCACAGCTTTAGCAAGAAAAATCTAAAACTATTAACCTATTCATTTCCTATTCACACTGTATCAAGTACACGTTCTTTAGGGAGCTGGATGTACCCCACATGGGAAAATACCCAAGAAATGGAGAATGTGCACTCTGCACACACAGTAAACAATATGAGTCATTACTCCACTGCCAAGAACCTATGCAATAGTGGCACTAGCCATTGCAGCATGTTACTGAAGTTTTATAGTTACAGTTGGGGGGAAAGGGGTGAGCCTTACTTGAAGATTTTAGAGACTCCCTCTGCAGACTTGATTTCTCCTTCCTTGCCCAAGAAGCAGTCAAGAGCTTTAAGAAGTTCTCTTGGGTCCACAGGTCCTGTCCCCATGGTTTATGACCCTACAGAACAATAAAGTTATTGATTAAAAAATATGAACAATAGATTTTGCCATTTTGAGTCAGATTAACAAGTCCTTCAATCTGTTTTTCAACAAAAATAAATCATTCTTGCTCAGGATAAAGATCAAAAAAAAAAAAAAAAAAAAAAAACTTGATTGAAACTTCTCTATAAAAACTTTAGTTTTGAAATATCATGGATCACCGCCTTATTTTTCTGGCAATCCTAACTGGTAACAAGGGACTGGCATACAAGCTGGTGCTTACTAAAGCACTTCTTTAACATTACTGGGAGTTTAGCTCATAAACAATTGAAAACCTAGTAAATGGAGGACTTCAGAGTGCTAAAAACATTTATTGCCGAAGGTGCTTACAGATGCCAAGGCACAAATGCAATGTTATTCAACAAATTACACATGCAAATATAAAAATAACATAATACATACAACCTGTACATATGCTACTGTGGCCGGAATACAATGGAAATAGAAAAAAAAAATATGCAGAAATACTTTTTTTTATTAATCATGTGATTGCAAAGTTTAGCTGCAACATGGGCTTGTCGGATAAGCACTACACTGTTTATGCACAACTATCAAATAACAGATTGGAATGTGTGGTTGAAGTGGCTGTGCTGAGAGAGGCTAAATCAAAGTTACAGGAATTCATTAACGTCAAAAGGTACTGTCCATCTAGGTGGGCAGCAGCAGTAAACTGTTTAAAACTACTACTACCAAAGGTTACAACAGAGCATGAAGGCAGCTCTAATGATTTAAAACTGTGAGAAACCCTGAAAAAAAAAATCTTAAGTTCACTTGTCATCGGGTCTGACTCTAGGACTGAGGCGTGATGAATAGGTCCATAAATGATTCAAGAGTCAATTTAGGATTAATATCACTTGGCTGTCAACAGTTGAAAAAATCCTTCCATAATACTCCTTAAGAACTGTTCCGAGGGTAACCTTTCATTTCATCAACTCAGTTTATTAAATACTGGTCTTTACAGAAAAAGGCACTATAAACAAATCTTTATTCATGATCTATTTTCTAAACACAAAATGGACTTGTACAATATGCAGTTACTGTATGTAAAGATTTTTAGGGGAGGGTGTGGGGACATAAAAGATATTAAAATTGGAAAATCTAATAAAAACTGACAAAATATAAAAAGGACAAATGCAATCAAAATAACTTTCTACCCAACTTCACTGATGCATCAATGGGTAAGGGAATACATGTAAAGAAAAACTTTTAAAGTAAATTTTAAAAATGGAAGTTCTGTGCTTTGCCTCCCCAAAGTGACAAAATTCTTTATTAAAAAGTTACATTAATTTTTTTTAATTTAGAATATGAAAAGTATATATAAACTCAATCAGTGACTTGCATTAGGTTAGATAAAAGATGACTGACGTTTTCTATATATCATTGATAATACTGTGAATGACGTATAGGTTCAACCTCGTTAATACATACCATTAAATGTTATACAAGAATGGGGCAAGCTATACTTCAATTTTATAAAGCACATTAGATACAAGACAACAAATACAGACAACATTAACAGTAAACTGCTGCAAATTCAGAGTTGCCATTTGAACTTAAACACCACCCGAAATGTTGAGAGAATACCTAAATACAGAAGAACAGAAATCCATGTAGCCCCACCCATTACAGAATGGGTAAGACAAAGAATACAATGGAAACAGAATTACAGGTGTGCCCTCAAGTACCAGTTATTAGCCACATACCAGTTAACACAAATATCCAGTTTCTCTGTGTCCCACAATTTTCATAGACTTTTTTCTAAGGATACAGGATGTCAAGAAAATATCTACTGTAGGCCTTACAACATGTTGACATATTACCAGTCAGATGTGGTTGAACAAGCAAGTTCAATACAGATTAATCCTTAATTTTAATGTTTCATATGCTAAAACATGATACTGCCTCTAAAATGAAGTGCTGCAAATTCACAGTGCAATCAGAACAAACTTGTTTAATCAAGGTCTACATTTCTTCTTCCTCACTGCACATTAAGTCAACAAGCTAAAAAAAAAAAACTTTCGAAAATTTTCCTGAAGTACTTCACCATAAAAAAATAGCTATTGATGAGATGGACATGACAGAGAACACAATTTGCTCACATGCATATTAACAAGTGTTTGAATAAACAAGATCAACAGACTGGAACAACTTGTTTAAAAAACAAAGGCACACCAATTTCAAACCAATCTGCGTACCTGGAGAAATCATATTGTACTAAAAATTCGAAGCATTTCTTCTTTGATTTCAACAAAAAATTGAAAGAATTTATGTTGCTCATTATTTCTATTCTAGTCCTTAACCATATATCAGAAATGTCTGCTTTGGGATTAAAATTCCATAAATGTGGAATCTGACAAACAAAAGCTCCACAAATGTTGTAAGGAGACATGCTACTCATAAAAAATTTCAGGTGATGCTTAAACATGTGGCTTTATAAAACAGCTTGCAAAGAAAGCCCTACATGTTCAGTTCAGGCTCCACCAATAAACAAAATGAAGGTTTGCTCACTGAAATTATCCAATGTGTATTAACTTCTTATTTAAAATAGTGTACATTTATCTAGAAGCCAATTCTTAAACGTTAAAAAAGGGATTTATAATCCTTGTGCGGTTCAGTGGGAAAGTTTACTTAACCAAATATATATAAATGGTGCATATAGGTTTTAGGATACCATCAGCATAGTTTGGTCACACTATCAGCGTGCATCAGTTCCTGTATTTTTATGATAAAAAAATTAACCCTGAAACTGCATCTACCTTTTTAAAGGATAGATTAACAAGAATGTAAACATTATTTCATAAAGGTTGTGTTGTGTTTAAAGGTAATTTTAAAACTGACAAAATCTGGTATTAATGAAATAACTGCCAATTACAGGTAGACTCCTTCAGGTGAATATAAAAACTATTCTAACGGTCCATGTGAAACTGAAGACAAACTAATTTTATATTCAACATTACAAAAATGGATTCTTAAAATTAAGTCAATATTAAAACTCCCTAAAAGAAAAAGTGAGTGTTCCCACAACAGGTCACCACAAAATGGCACTATAGCCAATAGGCTTTCCAGTCTCCGTCATCTTTTTTTAAACATTGCGGGTCTTATGTCAGCTTAAGCTCAGTTAGTAAAACTGAGTTGCTTTGATCCAATTCATAAGCAGATGTGGCATCTGTTTAAAAAAAATTAAAAAATGAAGTCTTTTACAGGATTAAATTTTCATGATTTTCTTCAAAAACTTACTTCTGTCTCAAATACCACAAAACTATTAAAAATATCAGCTGACCTCATATAAACTCTCATAATATGTATAGGTGTGACCTTCAACACGGTCCAAATTCAAAAGACCAACCAGGAATACTAGAGGAATCTTAACTGTACAAAAAAAATTTGAAATGACCTACTTTAACGAAAACTACTAAAAAAATATGCCTTTAATGTATACAAAACACTACTTATGTTAACTATAATCAGTAAAAAAGAACCAGAGTAATGCACTCCTTTGCAGTCATCTTAATCCAATCTAACAAGTGTGCTAAACTTCCAAGAACATTAAGGACTTGTTGTGAGCTTCATTACCTACCATGCCCAATGCACATCACAGAAAAACACTACAAAGTACAATGTGGCCAGACTTTGCAAATAACACCCCTATTTAACCAAAAGTTGTTTATGAAAACAGAATCCAAGTTAAAAAAAAAAAAAAAAATTACAACTTTCAAAAAGAGCAAGGCACTGTTACTGACACAAAGTGCAGGAGTCTTTTCTTCCCATTTAAATATGCAGTAATATTTAGGGTCAAAAGATGTTGCTATAGATAAAAAAAAAAAAAAAAAAGTGGTGTATGTGTATGACAGGGAAAACAAGTTGCAAAAAATTGTCTGGAAAGCTTAGAACATTGCACAATGGGACGCATTCTTATCATGCAATATGAATTGTGTAAAACAAATGTCCATTCATAAAAAAAAAAAAATCACGTAGGTTTTTTGTTTGTTTTTTTAAGTGTAAGCCTACCAGGTTTGGCAAACTAACTCAGCCTGTTGTGCTGAATGGATTGCAGATTTTATAGCATACCATACACACCTCAGTTTCACATTCTCCTCAAAATACAACACCCGCACCCCGCCCCCCCCCTTCCAATAGGCAAAATGCCAAAATTCCTGGCAGACAAAGGATAGTTCTAATAAAAGAAAAAAACGTTATGTACTGGATTTAATTTTTTTTTTTTAAATGTTCCCTCCCTAGATCTCTCATACCAGTTATTTGATGTTGCACATGGACCTTGTCTGAAAGAAATGAAATGCAGAGTTCATACAAGGAGGTTCATCACATCAACCTTTGAAGATTAAACGTGCTTCTTAAAAGCAGTCCTTTCTAACCTGAACACATTCAGTAGTATGCTTAGATGCATACTGAACTACTTTCAGTTGTAACCGTTGTAAACTTGGGACGTGAAATAAGCACTTGCTACAGATTCAGTACAATAAAAAAAAAAACAGTATGTGGGGAAAAGTATACTTTTAAACATAAATGCACATTGTGTATGCATCCATGCCTAGCAAATCTATGAGACTACTTCCACATACTGGTGTTAAAACTGCAGTAAACATATGGTATTAAGTACTTATAGGTTCAGGACTATTGAAAACACTGTTGTGGTAAAATGCAAAGCAAAAGTAATCTGAATGATAAAATATACTTTTTACGTGAATTAAAATGTTTCACCATGGACATGCCTTTAAAATAAAACCAAAACTGTTATTTGAAATGTCAAAAGTAATCTGAAAGATAAAATATACTTTTTATGAGAATTAACATGTTTCACCACAGATGTCTTTAAAATAAAACCAAAACTTATTTGAAATGTAACGCAAATGCTGCATTTGGAAATCTTTTAAGACAAAAGCAATTGCTCAAGTTAATGGCCCCTAATTTATAAGGGTATTATGAAGCTAGTCAAGACAAAAAAATATCCTAAGCCTAATGTATTTGATTTTCCTATGGATTTGCCCACTTTAACAAGCTACATAGTTGCCAGATCAAATGTGTTTTAACAATTTGGACTGAAACTGTCAACATCTCACACATGATTTTCAACTAATTAGTTTACATTTTTAGTCTTTTATTGCAGTTCCTATTATGAGGAATCTGTTAAAATATTCCTTTCTTTGCCCACTAGTATTTAATATGATGTACACCAAATTCCACAAAGATTGTAAGGTTATGGTTTTGCAAGTTTGTCTTGAAAGTGTAGTTTCAAAACCTTATGGATTTTCATTAAAAATGAAGATATTTACAGAACTAGCCTTTTCATTGGTTTACATTAATCTTGAACTTCCCACTTACCTCAACACTTAAAGGTGTGAAATTCTCTATTTTAAGGTATATGGAGCTCAGTGAACCTTCTGTGTAATGTAGGTCTCGAGTTGTTTAATCAGTTTGCATACTTCTAAATGTTACTGAAAACTAGTAATATAAAAGATGTGTATGTATACACTGTCATGCATGTTAAAAAAATACACACATGCACAAATAACTGCACTTATGTTTTTACAACCTTCACTTGCAAAACTTCAGTCATATTTTGCTGCAAGCAGATATGCTTTAAGCAAGACCTTAAACAATATTTAATGCACTATGCACTGGGGGGGGGGGGGGCGCTGTGAAGGTAAGGAGGATATGAATGACATTTAAGCCAATGCATATTACAAGTCATAAACTAGAAAAATGCATTCCTTTCCTTCTTACTTATGAAGACACCCCCAGGCAAAAACTTATTTTCAACACAATCTAACCTGATGTTTCTTCAAGGATAGTTTAATGAAACAGACTATTACTATTATACAAAATAGGCAGATTTTATTACAAATAATGCTGTACAAAACAGATAGATGTGCACTGTTTATACAAGGATAATCAAATATGAATTTAAAGTGTAGTTCACTACCTTAACAGAATTCTCAGCATGTATGTGCGATATGCCATTACTCTAGAAAATATACATATTTTTTTTAATAAGTGCACTCTAAGTGGACTCAAAGCACCAGTACTGCAAAAAAGGAAAAATGCGAGCCTGTGTCATCAGGCATATCTTATATCATATATTGTACACACGTCAAGCTGCATGCATATAACTTTTACCCACCGATGACGTAAAAATGAACAAAAGAAAATGTATAGAATTAGTGATTGTAAAAGACAGGAATGGAAATTGTGAAATGTAAAATTAATACTATAAAGGTATTTGGCTTACCAGTTGAAACTGTTGGCTCTTTGTGAAGAACTTAAAACTGACGATTCAAATCCCCCCTAAACTCCAACTGAACATTTAAACTCTCAATTATTAATGGGATCTAAAACAAGCATGTGGGCTCTTACAACATGTCCAATAGTAAATTCCCAGCTAACAATGCTAAATTAACATCCCTCCTTAAACTAAAATGCATAATGGATTCTTCCCTGAAATTTCGTATCTTTAAACTGGTATTACAAGTTTTTTCTTCCTAGTTAACTCCCACATATTAAAACACCTAACACATAGCAGTGTACATCTTAAAAAGAAAATACAAAGGGAGTAAAGTGTCATTGATCAAGTTGAAGGATATAAATATACAAAATGCATATATCCATTTAAACAGGGTACACAAAATGAAGAAAATATGAAACACACAAATTATGCATCATGTTGCAAACATGAGGCGCGCCACAATGGACTGTCTTACAGGCGCCGTGTCTGCAGGTCTGCCTCCAGGATTTTCATTAATTCCCTGGAACCGTCAATGAAGACGGAAAGGATTAGGCATTCAATAGAAACAGTGCAGTACCGCCCATTGTGTGGTGACGTCACGGCCTCTCCCTGCTTCTTCATGACAGCCATTTTGGGACTTTTGGATGTTAGGGGAAAAAGAAAAAAAACAACACACACACACACACACACACACAATTACATACAACCGTTCAGCATTTGTCAGACAGCAATGATTTCAATTGAATATAAAATGTCCACACGTTTGTGAAAGAAAAATCAGGTCGTTCCTACATCCCAATCCGGCGAAAATAGCACAAAGACAACCCATCCGCCATTTTAAAGCACAAAGACTGCGGTGTAATGTCCGTATTGCTCACCAGCGACCGCAGTTTTATCAGATTATGTAGGCTTCTGACCCTGGGGAGTAAGTTGTCTACATTCGCTTCATAATCATTAAAAACGCAAACTTAAGTTAAATTAAATACGGAGTACGATGGACATACAGCAAACAATTGTATGCATTACTTCCTATTCAACAGCAATCTTTATGTACAGATTGCGGTCTCCTATTCACCAAACGAAAGCGCGATCACATTTCATGTTAGCACATACCTACTTCTGCAATCTTTATGTACAGATTGCTCATTGAAACGACCAACATGATCGTTTAGTCGTTGTTTTAACTTGTCCCACACACAATGATGCGCGACTTTATGCATCAGCCAGGCAGTCTATTGTGTGTGAGCTCATTTAACCTTTAAAACACTCTTCGATTATCACTGGATTATGATTACTTCCTGCTCAATGCAACTGTTTAGCTGTAAAATTTGGTTTTAAATTTGGTTTAAAATTGACACTTACTATCAAAAACTTTTCTCCTCAGCGCCCAGGTTGTTTTTTTATAACTGTGCTTTATAGCAACACGAATTTTGATTGCTTTTATAACAGTTTAAAAGAGAAAACTGTCATGGCTGTATAAAGCAAACTTTTGTAAAGGAAAAAATTTGCTTTGTTTAATGGGCGGGTTTTATGCAGCTTTTCTTCTTGAACAAGAAAGTAAAGTGGAATCAAAATGTCCGTCGCTGGTGAAGAAAAAAAAATGATCAAGATGATATTCTGTCGTCTGTTCGGTCTGCGTCCTTGTGTTAACTCAAAGCAAATCTGTAAGGAAAAACACAATTCGATTACTACTATATTTACTACATCGAAACGAAAAATTCCGAATTAAACGCTACGCACTTCATATTCGAAAGCAATCAGCAACACCCTACTTACCTCAAAGAAAATCCCAGAATGGCGGAAAACTGGGCGGGTCGCTACTTTTATAAGGATGACGTCATCAGCACGCCTCCTTGCTACCGCCGAGTCCGTCGCGCACTGGTCGTTTTCCCCTCAACCTACAAGACACGGGACAAGAGCCCTCCTCCCACCTCGACGCCTCTGCTGTTTCGCTGTCACACTCTTGCCCGCCTTGTTGCTGCTTTATGGCGGAAATGCCGCAAAAGCACGTGTAACAGACAAGGAAATCACTGCATAGGTCGAGAAAGGACGGCTCTTGTCAGCCATGATAAGCGGGACCAGTGCGGCCAAGGACAAGGAAATTATTTCGAGTTTTACACCTTAGTCGTTATTTTATGCCTTGATTACAAACTATTCCTATATTTCAGTATACTGAAATTTTTTTGTACTCGTAACCTTTCACAAGGTTATATATACACAATACATATATTACTGCACCAATACGGATCGAATAAAATAAGACAACTTTATTATCTTTATCTTCATACACCACAGTGTTCTAAAACTGCAGGTATGTTTGAACAATTTAAGTAAATTGGAGATAGCCGTATTAATAAAAAAAGAGCATGACAAAAGGGCACAGGCATCAAAGTCCATTCATTTTCAGAACACGTAATTCTCCTTGCAAGGTCCCAAAGGAACCACAGCCTCAGGTGCCATGCAAGACTCAAGTCCAAATGGAGTGCCATTCCATCACAGGGCACAAAGCCATACCCACACAGAATGGGTCAGCTTCAAAGTACTCAACCTAACAGGAATATGTGTAGAATATCAGAGCAAAATAGTGTAAACCAGAGAATGCCCACAAATAGAATAGGCAAACTCCATGCAGAAATGGATCTGTCTTGAAATTAAACTATACCACCAAGGTAGAAAAATCTGCTTTATCTATGTAAAATGCTATATGTTGTATGTCTATCACACACGTTTGCAAAAACCAGGACCTTGATCTTGGTCTCATTCAACAGCTTATGCACAATACATTTAACACAACTCATGAAATGAACATGTGGGGTACCTCAATCACAAAATTGGCCTTCAGGACCTTCTCACGGGAGGGAGTGACATGGGCGCATGCTGTGGCTGACAGGAAACACACACTGATAGGCAATAGGTCATACAGTCCAAGCAGAACAAAAAATCATATACAGGCCAAACATGATAAGATTCCCTAGGCCCATGATTACCAGGAGCCCAAGGATGGCCCCAATATATGTTTATTAATTAACCCCACAGGGCCCCCCTTCACTTTCCCTTTTTATTGGAACCAGTGTTGGTTCTCAATGCCCCAGGTCATACACAACCAAAGGACTGAAGGTGTGGGCTTGTTGCGCCACGTTATTCGTCTTTGGAATAAATCAAGCACAGAGCATGTTTGTCAGGAAAAAAGTCTTGGTGACACTGGACGGCAGTGAAGGACATTGCAGCAACATTGACAGAGTGATCTAGGGTGCTGTAGTTCATGACAGGCACATACACCACTTTTCTTCAATAATTGAAGGAACAAGTAAGTTATTAATAAATTATGAAATAAAACACCCATCTCTGTTTAATAAAAGGTATCCTTCATTTTCATATTTCCAGTTTTCCTGGATTCAAATTCTGGTCCAGGTACTGTGTGTTGTTTTTTCACATTTTCTCTCTGTCCGCATGGGTTTTTCTCCAGGTAACCTAGTTTTACTCTCACATCTTAAAGATGTATATGTTAAGTCAATTATTTAGTTCCATATGTTTTAAGTGTGGGTGAACTGAATAAATGGTTGAAATCAAAGAAGGTTTCACCCTTACCTTTTAACACGTGGCTTCTGTATTTTGCCATATTTGATGTTGAATAAATAAGAAGATAAAATCTGTTAACGTTTTGTTTGTTAATAAAATTATCTAATTTTTAGGACCTGATGAAAACCATATGATTGTTATTTATGCCCTTATAACTTATGTAAAACATAATAATTATTAATAGAGATGGCAGCCCTACACCTTATTACAATGTGTTCATTATGGTGAAGGTTAGAAGATAAAAATCTGTTAACATTTTGTTTGTTAATAAAATTATGTAATTTTTAGGACCCAAATAAAACCATATGATTGTTATTTATGCCCTTATAACTTATGTAAAACATAATAATTATTAAAAGAGATGGCAGTCCTACACCTTATTACAATGTGTTCATTATGGTGAAGGTTATTGAAGGTAGAGCTTTTTATTATTATTGGTTGATAAAAATATAGCTCCTTGGCTACTAAAAGTCTCATTGCCTTAAATCAGGAACTTTCTTACCAGATTTTTCTTCATCCTAAATGGTCTTCCTATTTAAATGTAGTACTCCTTGAGGCCTGTGTAGGAAGAATTAACAAAACTACTGCCTCACCAATGAAATTATGGAGGGAAGCATCCTCCAAGATCACTAGGTTATGTTATAATCCTAGTTCATTTTCTTGTATATCTGCAACATAAGGTTTTATAAATGTTAAGTTTTTTTGAATATATAGAAAAATACATACAGCATATTTATTGTGTACTGACCTTTTTGAGAGAGTAATAGATTTCTTTTGACCTTTAAAGTGTTTAGGTTGGTAATCTTCATTTTTACGTATGTTTGTGTATAATGCATAAAGTGCCTATTGTGAAAGCCCATGTCTGTCTGTCTGTCTGTCAGCACGTATGAAATAACTTGGCCTCCCTTGATCTTTCAATCCCAGATATACACAAACAATCATGGCAAGCTCCTGATCTTTTTGCCAATTGTTTACCATTTATAATCCCAATATACAATAAATCTTTAATTTCCAAATTCTCACTTATAAATATAAATTTAATGAATTACCATGTTTTAACTAGTATTAATAGCTAGATGGGGAATTTATTTAAGTTCATTTTCTCCTTTCATAGGGTACTGATACTGATTTTATGCTAGTATTGGTTATTGGATACTAGTCTATTGGATGTACTTTCAAAATGTTATGTTTAAGAAAGCTGAATAACAATTAGCAACAGATGTACCAGCATTAACGCTCATCAGTTGATGCAATTTTCACATCATTTGAATTGGAATCTGCTGGGTATGAAAACTATTGAGCTACCACAAGTCTATTTGTACTCTTTTCAAATTACATTGTAAAGTGCTGTTAAAAAGCACATGTTTAATGTAGTCTACTAACACATGTAATTGCATTCTTTTACCACCATTACTTTTGAATATGTCTCATTGTTACAAAGCTATTTAATACACAAAAATGTAATAACTGACTCTTGGATAAAATAAATAACTCTTGGTTAAAATAAATAAAAAGAGAAGTTCTACAGTTTTTATATCAGTTTACCTTAGTTGAAGAATGTAGCAGAACGTTACGTATGCCATGTGTACATTGTCTAAGTTGTTATTACTATGTTACTATGTTATGTTCTGCTTTACCTCAGATCATAATTTTGGAAACTGAGTGGCGGTGGAGTTAAGTCTGTTCTCACCATTGTTACTTGATATAAATGTGCATTTTTTCTATAATTTACATCACTCTTAATATGTTGTGATCTACATGGATGATCCAGAAATGCCAGATATGTGCACTTAGATTACAGTGAGCGACTGCTACTATATTTACAAATTTTTGCCATGCTGCTACAGAGGAAAAGAAATGTGTAGGGGGCTGTGTTCAAAAAGTGAGTTGGCAGATGTTATGTTATGTTGTATTATGTTATGTTGTATTACATATTCAATGATCACAACCATCTCAGAAAAATCAGTTGATTCATCCGTCATCTAAACCCATCCATCCATCCGTTTTGCACACAAAAAGCTGAAGCCTACTTCAGCAACAGTAGACACAAACCAGGAACCAATTTTGCAGCTAGTTTTGAGTTGCCACTTGACTTCATTTGCAAGTCTTTAGGACGTGAGAAGAAAACCTGAGGACACAAAAGGTATAACACACAGACTCAGAGAAAACACACAAACTTCAAATGGATAGTGGGTAGAAGCATTTATATATTGATACTTCAAATGTTGTTGTCTAGATCCAGAATTACATTCTTTATTAGTGAAATCCTGCAGATTTTAAAATATCATGATTTATAACTGAATTATAATGTAATACAGAATAATGTGATTGGGGTAGGACACTACAAACCAGATAAATCTCATAGACCAGATATTCAATTCTAAAAAGAAATAAAGAGGCTTTATTTAGCAATGTTCACATTAACAGTCAGTATTCTAGTTTTATAGTTCCCAGAATATTTGTTGAGCTCTTCCAGATGCTCTCTAGAGCCCTTCTAGGCTCTTTTACATTCACTGTCACTACAAGGATTACTGCTCTAAGTTCTTGTCCCACTAGTCCTTGTGAGTGACTCATAGGTTGGCACCTAGCATAAGATGGTGTTTCACTCAAGTATAGCAGGAAATGAATGGAACTCTGGTCTTCCTGTATCTCATTTTATTCCCGGTCTCAGGGCTATTTGACCAGAAATGGCTGCAGCTTTTGTGGCTTTGTTTGGCCTCACTGGGCAGTCATTCAGCTAGGTACTTATGAATTCCTCAGTAGATGTCCCCCTTACATACCATTCTCTTTACCTTTCCTGAGAAAAGAAGAAAAATATGCTTTAAGGCATCTATGAGTTCTTTGCTCATACTCTAGAGTTTTCCCTGTGCCCCCAACCTGGTCATCATGAAGACGAGCCAGAGTGAATGAACTGTGATAATAATAGAATAGAATAGAATATACAGTGGATTCAGAAAGTTTGTTGGCCCCTTCACTTTCTGCACATTTTTTGTATTGTACATTTAATTTTAAACAGATAAATTAAAAATTTTTGCCCATCAATCAACACTTAATAATGATAATGTGAAAATATATTTTCAGAAAGGTTTGCAAATTTATTGAAAATCAACAACATGGTCTCTGCCAGTCTGAAATATTTTTTTATGGCTGGTGCCATATTGTTTGAAGTTGTTTATTCCTTTTCCAGGTGATATTAACATATATTGTCCTCAGATCTGCCCACAGATTACGGCATGGCAGGATCAGTATCGTAGATTTGAGATACTTTACAATATTTTTTGTGCTTCAAAAACTATTTTTAGTTATAGCAGACTCCTTTCTTGTGCATTTTTTGACTTTTTGCAACATGTATGTTTACAATTGCTATGCCTTTTGCTGGTCACATGACACTGAGATCATGTGATAAGCTGTGCCATCACGTTGTGTCTATATACAGGTAGGGCTATAGTCCAGACTGAAGACATTTTTTTCTATTGTCGTAAACTTGTCTTGAGTTTGGGAGTATTCCTACTCTGACCTATCTTGGTTTTGGCCATTGATCTGGCCAAATATGTTTTTTAGACATGATTAAGCCCAGCTGCCTTCTTTAAAGTCAATTTTTTGCCCTCTGAACTCCAGGCACATTCATTTTAGGACTCCTTTAGTACAGGTGTGAACTTGCTATGCTTAACTTCTTGGTGCACTTTCACTTTCACTGGATAGATTCACATTTGAGAATATCCTGGTAAATGTTATTTAGCTTTTGCAATTATTACTATTCTCCTTTTCTTTGTAATAATTTTGATTGTTACCTTTCTTAGAAGCGAACTGACCACATCTGATTGTTATGAACACAAGGGAATGACTCAGGATTGTTCTGGATAAGAATATTAATGAAAAACTTAGTGACAATTAGGACAAGACTTTAATTTTTGAGTAGCCTTTTGGCCTTATTAATTACACTGTGTATATTTCAACTGTACTGATCCCTGCCCATTAGAACACTGCTTTCTTGATCAGTCTGTAAAAGTACAACTTGATCTGTCCCTTCCTTGCTACAAATGTGGCTTAATTTTTTAAAAACAACAGTAGTCACTAAAACTGTGACTTTGTTTGATTGAAAATGCATTTTGTTATCAGGATTGGGATAAGTACAGTACTGACAAACAATATTAGACTGATTCAAAACCTTTTTGACTAGCTGGATATGATATATATTTCCCATTACTGTACAGACTATTTGGTCATAAAACGTTTGAGGTTTGAACATGGTTTGGCTATAAAAATAGGTATTTTGAAATTTAACCTATTGTTTTTAATTTTGTAAATTAAAAGAAAAAAAGTCAAGCTGTTTGGCAATTATCTGTTTGTCTGTCCTAATTTTCAATATTATATTTAAAAATTAAAATGAAATGTTTAAAATGTACACAGAGCTCTTAATAAGTTCTCCTATTTCTCAAGAGCAACTATGCACTTCTGTAATACTGTAAGGGACCCTGAGGATTATTGGCATTTTAGGGCAGAGATGTACACATATACGTTACCTGCAAGGGAAAAGAGTCATAAAACATATTAGACAGTAGTGCAAGAATTATTTAGAAAAGTTGCGAAAAGCAGGGACCAAATTGTTTTAAAAGCTAAATTCTTTGGCAAAATTAGTTTATACAGTTTCAGCATTTTAAGTGATTAATAGATTGCGTTATGTGTTAACATGTGTGTAGTGTTTTTCAAAGTTCTATTTTTGTAGTCTGTTTCTTTTTACTTCCTACTATCATAGAGAATGTTACCGATAGAACATGCTAAAATGAGGATATGGATCTGGGTGGTACATTACAATTAACAATGTGAAGTTTCAGTTCAGCTTAATGTGACTATTATTTTAATGCGGAACAACAAACTTCATGAGGGTGGGGTTACATATTATTCCATGTTTTAAAGAGTGTTTAATGTAATGTCACATGAAAAGCCAAACTTGAAATAAATAATATAGCCTAATTTGACCCTACACTGTGATTTTTCAATTATCTACTATATAATAAAACACTACTTTCTGTGTTTGTGTTTGTCTGTACCTGGTACCTCTGAGCAATCTAATTTGACAGTTTTGCTTTGCTGGCTCAGCGGTAGGGATGATGACATGATACATTAGGGGTGCAAAATCCAATTCCTCACTGTGACAATTTTAAAAAAAAGGAGTTAAAATCGAGAATTGCAACAACAACAAAGTGAATAACATATCGAGGAATGTTGGGTTGCTAAATAGTAATGAGTTGCAACCCAACTCAACTTGCCTTCAAAGATGGGAAGTATTTGCAAGAATATGAATGATATTTTTATCCCAGGTAATAAAGGCCTGTCTACCAAAAAGCAGACAGGAGGCGAGCAAGGAACATCAAAATGAGAGAGTCTGAGAAGCAGGTTTTATGGGAACACAGTAAAGAGAAGAAACACACAGTAAGAGAAACTGGGACACACAAAGATACTGAGGACTGGCGTAGGAGGAATGCAAAGAGTACAAGTAGGGCAGAAAACATTACATCTCAAATATCTTTATATTTATTCAATGTAGCTAGGGTGCACTTATGTGCGCCTGAGGATCGCCTTCAGGGTTCACCTAAGGCAGTGTTTCCCAACCTTGGTCCTGGGGACCCACTGTGGCTGCAGGTTTTTGTTCCAACAGAGCTTCTGTTTTTAATTGGACTCCTGGGCTAATTAAGTGAACTGTTATTTCCCAAGTTCTGTTTTTTTGGGAACAATATAGAAATTAGAAAACTAAGTTTGGTAAAAAACATATATATATATATATATATTAAAATGTACCAAGCAGTTATATGGGTATAATGTATTTTTTTAGTTTTAACAATATTTTCATCTTGATTTTCATTCTTCTTTTCTAGGTGGTCTAATTGTTTAATTATCCATTATTTACTAATTAGTGGGTGATGCTAAAGTATGGGTGGCACGGTGGCGCAGTGGGTAGCACTGCTGCCTCACAGTTGGGAGACCTGGGGACCCAGGTTCACTTCCTGGGTCCTCCCTGCGTGGAGTTTGCATGTTCTCCCCGTGTCTGCGTGGGTTTCCTCCGGGCGCTCCGGTTTGCTCCCACAGTCCAAAGACATGCAGGTTAGGTGGATTGGCGATTCTAAATTGGCCCTAGTGTGTGCTTGGTGTTTGTGTGTGTCCTGCGGTGGGTTGGCACCCTGCCCAGGATTGTTTCCTGCCCTGTGTTGGCTGGGATTGGCTCCAGCAGACCCCCGTGACCCTGCGTTCGGATTCAGCGGGTTGGAAAATGGATGGATGCTAAAGTATTTGCAGCCTTTGATTATTCAGTGTTGTTTGCCAACGTGTCTGCTCTGCTTATTTTTAATTGTCATTAATAAGATACAACAAAGGGGAAAAACTGCACGGAGAAAGGGCAAAATATAATGAAATCAAAAGAGAGTTAAGCATTTACATCTATAGCAAAAGCAGAAATATTTCTAAATATCTTATAAATGTAAAAATCATGCTGCTGTGCTTTTCTGAATGTAGAATAAAAGAGGAATCTGGTTGGAACAAAAACCTGCAGTCTCAGGGGGTCCCCAGGACTGAGGTTGGGAAACACTGACCTAAGGTATACGGTACTATCCAGGGATGCGAGGAGGTGCTGTTGTCTACAGTCTTGTCTCCCTTTTCCCTCACAGCATTGAGAAATCACCCTTTAAAGGCAATGGAGCCCTTCCACCCCTTCTGGTCCGTCTGGTATAAAGGAAAGATGCTCCCAGTAAGTTGCAACTCATATTGGACCTGATTAGCCACAAGGAATAATATGCAGACACTTCACATATTAATAAACAACTGCAATTTGCTGACCTTTGCAGCACCGGTGAATGCTTATTATGTTGAAATATTTGCTTTATTTTTGTGGCATTGAATTAAATGGGGTTTTACCCAGTTGGCATCCCAACTATTTTTGTTGTTGTCTTGCATCATGCTTTGCCCCACTTAACTAGTTACAAATAAAAATGAAACATCTAAAAAAACACATCTTTAATCTCACACATCACTCTGTAAAAATATTTTTTAAAAATTAACTGTTAAAAAAATTTGTATATTTTTTTTTGATTGGGATTAGAACCAATATGTACATGTTCATCAAATTTCAGTGACTGGTGATATCCTTTTAAATGCTTATATCCATTGACTAAAGTGAATCCAAAGGGGTACGGCATAGCTGAATCTCAATGAATTCTAGTTAAGGCATGTTCTTGAAGAGAACACTATTTTTACTATATCGGCCTAGACTCTGTCTCGCTATCATTTGGACTCTTTAATCTTGACCTCCTTTGGACTCAGCCTTGATTTGATCTCAAGTAGTTGTGATCTTGAGAAAGGTGGTCTTGACTATAGCACTGTGCCTATACAGTATAAGACGGTAGTGTAAAGTAGCTTGTTATCCTGGTACAGGATCTTTTTAAAACAAGAATCATTAGAGTTAATGAGGGCTCTGGAATTCCATTTTATATGTGGATTATTTCAATGTTAATTTTGATTATGATTTTTGTGTTTCCATTTTGGTTTTGACCTCTGTTTTGGTGATTATTTGGTTTCATACTTTCGCCACTTTTGCAGACGTCTCTTATTATATGTTTTCAAAACTGTATTTGCTGTATTTTCATATTACTTCATATTATATTATTTTTTTTAACAATTTCTTAGTGATTTCTTTGTCAGTACTTCAACTATACTTTCCCTCTTTTGTTTCCATGTTCTTTGGAAGCTTGTTTAGACCAAATTAATGACATCATGGGCTTCCTCCACGTGAGTAGGAGTTCACTTTTTTAATAGGTAATAATAAGAATAAGGTATATGTTACAGTGGGGGACATCATGATTTTAGAGAGGCCTAGGTGGGGGCATGGCCAAAAAAAGTTTGGGAACCACTGGTATATACCTATGAAAAATGCCTTGGAAATAAATACATTTGTCCATCTGCTTTTTCAGTTATTATACATTTATCAATAAAAATAACAGGATTTAAATGATTTATTTCATTATAAAGTAATGGGGAAATACTTTTTAGAGGCATATATCAGGAGCTTAAGTTATGAATTTAAGAATATGTTGTGACAATCCTGAACCTTGAAAACTATGTAAAAGTTCTATTGGATAACAAAGAGTTCCTTCATTGTATTTGTCTTCCACAGTATCCATGGATTTATGGTCTCTTACAATGCTGGCAGTTTCTTCTAGATAAATACAGAAAGGTTGTCACTTTTTATCAATTACTTTTTTTTAATATCTTAAATATCCTATAACAAACTGATATATATTTATGAGTCAATAATAAGAAGCTAAATTCATATCAGAAAAAATATGCCCTTATTTGGTATTAGCTTATTTGTCTTGAGATAAGAACAACATATTTGAATTAAATTGTTATTGTTCCCAGATAAATATTTCAAGAAATAAGCAAATCAAAAGCAATAACCTTGAAAAGTATGATAATGAATTTTCTTTACTAATTATAATAGCAATACCTGGTGTTGCTCAGATACATTTAAAAATGTAACATCTCTGGTGATCAAATTAATACATTTATGGACATTTCTTCTATTCTTTTAATTAATTGTGTCAATGACTGAGGATTGGATGTGTGATAACTTCTTGTTTTTAAATACAGAAAAAAGAATTGTTTCTGATTGTTGAGAATGATAAGACAAGAGCAAAGACTTATCACTTTTATTTTAAGAGAAGTAAACATTAGTTTTACTGAATCAGTACAAAACTTGGACATTGTCTTTGATACCAGCCATTTACCACATATATTTAAACAATATCTAAACCTGGTTTTTTTAGCTAAAAATAAATATACTATTAATAAAGATGTTTTCTCAGTATGCAGTATAGAAAGAGGTTAATTTATACATTAAATTGTGGTAGAATTGACCAGAGAAATTCATTACTCATAGGCAATCCAAGTCTATGTACTGTATTTGTGGATTTTATAACATTATATTCTTAAAGGTGAAGGGGTTTATTTCAAAATGGAGCTGCCAGGATAATAACAACAACTAGGAAGTATGACTCCTATATTTGAAACATTTGCCTTACACTGGCTTCCAGTTAGTTTAGGCCTGATTTCAAAAACTTTAATCTAACAAATTAAACTTTCGATTGATTGGTATTATTTAATTAACAGAACTTATCAATACATGAAGTACATTCTAGACTGTACAGTACATTACAATTTTAAGATGTCGATCTTCTAAGAGTTCCAAGTATAAATGAAACTACTGCCAGAGGTCAAACATCTAGGTACAGAGTGTCCATCACTGGCTGCAAACTAACTGTTTAAGTCTGCCATACCCTGATAAGAGCTGCTGATTAGGCTTTTCATACTGCAGTCTTGCTTGTCAATCATTTGCTCAAAAATAAAAATGTACCAATCATTATGAACTGTTACTGATCCTCCTCTATTCAGTTTCTCATCTCTTTATCCTGTGGCAGTAATCAAAGCTGCTACTCCTGCCTATGAAAAAAAGATATTGAGAGCTTTGGGATTCACTTGAATTTAATCTGCATCTTATGAGATATTTTTTCAACTAACACTGAACCCCCAGAAGTGTCCTCTCCTCCACCATGCACTGGTCATATTGCAATTATAATGTTAATAGACTTGTAATTTATGATGAATAGACTTATAATTTATGTTTATTAATAACTGCAATGTGTTTTGTTTTATCATGTATTTAATGTGATAGATAGATAGATAGATAGATAGATAGATAGATAGATAGATAGATACTTAGTACTTCATATGTCCCACATACAATATAAATATATAAAAATAAATATAAATAAAATATATAAAATGATATTGAAAATATATAAAACATAAAATAATTTAATGTAAGTATGTGTGAGAACTGTATGAATTGAAAAGCTATACATAAAAATAAATTATGTTGAATATAACAAATTGGAAGAACATTCTTTTTTTTTGCACTGTACTGCTACAAAACTGTTACCTTTAATAGTTCCTAAAGTAGTGCTGACACTTTAGCTTCACAAGAGTGCAGACACCCACATTCACTGTTCCTGGGCCATTTTAAGTTATCATAACTACACATTAGTTTAGCAGACCTTCATTAAAATAAATGCATGTAATACAACAATGCCAAAGTATTAAGTGATGTTTCATTGAAAACTGCTTTGTCTATTTGTGAAGAAGCTACTGTATATCACAGTAACCTGAACTTTGTACTTAATGCTAATGATAAAACAAGATTACGTTTGTCAATAATAAATGCCAAATTACCCTAAAAGGTACAGTAGATATTGTTTAGCAGGTTTCAGTTATGTAGAGGGTGAAGTGCCTTGAGCATGGGAAAGGTGCTATATAAATAAAATGCATTATTATTATTATTTTATAGAGTAGATAACATTTCTTATTACAAGATGAGTCTTTGGCAGAATTACAGTCAGTCAGTCATTTTCCAACCCTCTATATCCTAACACAGGGTCACGAGGGACTGCTGGAGCAAATCCCAGTCAACTCATGGTGCAAGGCAGGAACAAATCCCGGGCAGGGCGCCAGCCTACCGCAGGGCACACGCGCACACACACCAGGGACAATTTAGGATCGCCAATGCACCTAACCTGCATGTCTTTGGACTGTGGGAGGAAACCGGTGCACCCAAATGTTTTCAAGAAATCTCTAAATGATAATTTGGCTTGCCATAGCGAACCCAGGTCTCTTTACTGCGAGGCAGCAGTGCCATTACAAAGATGCCAATTTTTAATAATGACCATAGACACAAGAAATATATTTTTTTCTCTTTTTCATTGTGGTTGTACTTGGAGTTAATATAGTCATGGTTATTCATGAATGCATTTACTGGCTTTAAAGCACAAACTTTGAAAAGGTCTACATTATAACAAAAAGGTATGTTTTATTATACAAATCAATTGCACTTAGCCTTCATTGTTACTTTTTTTCTTTTAAAAAATGAACTACCTTTATCAATGTATTTATGTTTACTTTATTATGTTCTAGACATCTAAAGCAATACAAGCTTTAAAAATGTAACTTATCTACGGATAAATTTACTGAATACGGACCTGGCACCGTGGCACAGCAGGTTCGTATCCTAGGCTCGGATGTTGAACGTTTTCCTATTTGTCCTATGGGGAAACTTAGCATTTTACACTTATAAGTGACGAAAAATGTTGGTTAATAGGCGATTTCAAATCGGTTCATGTTTGTGTGACTGAGACCTGCGATACCATGATTCGGAGTAAGCGGGTTAGAGAGCGAGACCTTTTTATGACCTAAGCGGCTACAGTATAAGTTTCAGTGGAAGCTAAAAGCTTGTGCAGTGAACAATTGTTGTCGTTCTCGGTGTTGTGTCACCTTCAAAAACGTTAACAGCCTTTCCGAGCTAATCGGTTATGCGGCGTCATAACTTTCGCTTTACCTGCTAAAGTACGTGTAACTCTGTCCACCATCTCTCGTGTTAATAAAGCACTCCTGAATTTAATTGTGGACGTTATTTGACCCCACGTGGCCTAACTCAGCACCGCTCTTGTTATGAGATTAGCAGATGGATGGGAGGCGTACTCCAAATACGTAGGTTATACATACTTTATGTGACACTGCCCAAAAATGTGATTATGCTTTTCCATTCGTTACATTACTGACAGTTTTAAACTATCAATATAATAAATACAAATTATCAAATGAACGTTTGAGAAGCACCGCGCATTGTTTTTTCTTCGGTTGTAGAACTCGCCTATCATTTTTATACGACCAGTCACTAGACGAATTGAGAGAGGCGTGTTGAAGCTGGGCACACAATTGGTTACGTTATGTGGGGAGGTATTACTGAAAGTGGGCGTATTCCCCGTGTCCTTTTCAGCGATAGAAAGATTACTACGGTAGGGTTTGTTCATGTATTGCGCGCGATGTTTCTTGGATAGGTTTCAGCTTCCCGAGTACAGCACATTCAGTTTAATGCAGATATTATGATTATTTTTATGGCCCCAATGGCGATAATGGATTTGCTAACAGGGTGATTCAAGGCAGGTTCTCATGAACTCGTAAATTAAATATACGTGATCTCATGCATAAATAATAACTGGTAAACTGTTTCAAACCGCTATTAAGACTAACATGTTGCTCTGGGTTTTAAAACGCCCTGCTACGTTGTAAGTTGTTGATGCCTTCATATTCAGCGATTAAGGAATATATATTTTCTTTCCAATCAAAACACACCAGTGCAAATCATTGATTCGAATGGCCCCTGGAGCCAGGATGACGTCGCACATTTTAAGTATTCTATGCTGTTTTATTCAAACTCCCTTTGTTATATTTTTAGCCAATCCGTCATAAAGATATTAAGTAACTAATTTCTTATAGTCACATTTACTTTCAAAAGCTGAAGAGGTTCACTTTAAAATATTTAACGATTCACATCCATCAGGAAAGTGTCTTAGACATAGATTTAATATTGATCACTATAATTGCACGTTTTGCGTTGTATTGAGTACGGACCGTTTTTTTCACCGGTTTTGCAGCTGTCATACTGAAGAAGCTATTGGAACTGATTAGATTTCTATTGAAATTAACATGTATTGCGTACATAAATGACAGTCACAAACATTTAAAAGTACTGCTTGCATTTGCAACTGAAAAAATATTGAAATTTATGGTGAATGCTACTGGATTTTTTTCAATAACAGTTGATGGTTTCATGTTTGTTATAATAATGTTTCGTGTTAATAGATTAATAGGCAAACGATATTTAAAGCATTTTATGAATGATGCATCTCTAAAATTATGCATATAGTTAATCATTAATTATATGAGTATGTTTAGTTTAATGTCATCCACTTTGATCATTCGTTTTATGCCTTAATTATACAGTTCAGGAATGGGAGACTAGAGCTGATTTCAGCACCACTGGGTGCAAGGTTAGAATGAACCAAGCCACCACAGGGCATCTTTTTTAAACAGCATCAACAAATTAATCCAAAATTGATTAGCATCATTCCAAATAACAGTAGCAGTACTAAACTGACAAATTGAAAGTAGTAAAGTGCTAACAAAACACTCACTTGTCATCAACATTCAGGGGACTATGTTCAAAACCTAAGCTCATTCACTGTTGTCTGCATAGGTTTTGTCTTTGTGCTTCAACCTCTTTCCTCATCCCAAAATATATCTCAATTTCATTTTGTGTTATTTTTATCTCTAAGTGCTATCTCAGTTCATGACTATTTATATAGAGCCTTCAAAGTTCATTTCTTTGTAAATAATCAGTGTCAATATTGTGACATGAACACAGTACAGTGAAGTTCTTACTTGCATGTGCTAATCAAAAACCCATGGCAGTGCCACGATTAGTAAGTATATCTAACTTGTCTCAAAGCCTGTCTTCCTAATGTGAAATAGATAAGCTATACAATCATGCACTTTGTTGCATTTTATTTACATTATTAGTTACTTTAAATTGTATCCTAGTTTTCTTGTAAATGTCTTGAAATGGGGACCTCCGTGAAAGGTGCCATATAAAAATATTGTTTGGCAAATTTACTGTTTAACTTACATGTGCAATTCCTCTTAAAACGAGTGATAATTAAACATAACTAGGATTCATAATAACTGTTTCTTGTCATTAGGGACATCTTTAACCCATATAATACATTTATGCTATTTAATGAAAAACAATGTTGTATTTTTACAACTCATATTCAGTTATTCCTCATTATAAGTCTTTGTGAGAAAGTACGTGACTACAGAAAAAGAGTTATCCTCACACCAATTGAATAATCAATTTGCAAATGTTTCAGGGAGTATACTGCTGCAAAGGGGGGCAGTTTTAACGAGGATTAATTTGTAAATCTTGACGGTGTTCTCAAACAACTAACGTAAAACCATAAACCGTGATGGTTGGGATACAATACTGTAAAGCCAAGAATTGTTATCGGAATTTTGGGAACGACGCACTAGCTGGAATGAAGTTTTTTTTCTCTCGAACCAAAACACAATTTTCAAACAGATGGAAACACGTAGCACTTCGTTCTATTAATATTCATCCATAAATAATGCCACATAAACCATTTCAGAATCATGATGGAACTTATTCCGGTAGTTATGCGTTGTCTCTCTTTGAAATGTGTAAAGTGAATGCGCCCAGAGGAAAAACAAACACAAACACAAACACACACACACACACACACACACACACACACACACACACGCAGTGTGTAGAATGTGCAAACTTCACTCCGACAGTCCCCAGATCGAGGTTATTAACTAGTCTCGTTTTTAAGCCGTTCTCTCCATAAAGATGCAATGGCTAGTTTTCCTAGTGCAAGGGTCTGGAATATGCAACTACAGTACCTAAGGACAATTAAAAAAGGAGATAACTTAAGAGGGCGTGGCAATTTACGGTCCTGAAACAATTCCCTGTCGAGGAGAGCACCAGAAAAGCCGAAAGTGTCTATCAATGCGTCTTGGTGTCCTTTTTGCAAAAAAAAAAAAAAAAAAAACCCACGGTCACTATAAGATCTGCAATACCTACTCGATTTGTGCTTAGTGACACCCACATATATTTCCTGGCAAAGCTTCTTCTTCTTCTCGCGATACGTCAAAATAGTCTAGAGCAACTATAATCACGTGGTTTATTTGACCTTTACCCTATCTTAGGATGTCAAAATGGCGGCTCGCTTGCATAGCGTGTTAAGACTGGGGTCGACTGTTTCGTCTGGTGTCTTATTCAACATCTTTCGTGCAGAACAGGTAAAACTATACCGCTTTTTATAGTTATAAGTATGGAAAGTAACCGGAGAATTTTTTGTGTCATCTGCCCTGGGGCAACATAATGCAGTAACAGTGTCACAAGGATAACTGAAGCGGTCTTTTTAAATACCCGAAGGATACGCGGTGTACACTTTTTGTACTTGACTTTAAGTCAAACTTAAACTTGAGTTTAAGTCTGATCGTTTTGTCTCACGGTTATATGTTCTAATCCCAGTTCTGCTGAGTCTTGACGGTCGCTGTAAAATAACTGTAATCTTCATTCGGGATCCAAATTTGTTCACCATAATGTTAAAGGTCCTTTTCCTCTGAATGGTAAAATTTACGGAACAAATAAATGTACAGTGCAGCTACTCACAGATCTGCTTGGTAGACATGTGCATGGCTTTATATGTGCAAATTTGTTTGACATCTACACCTAACAATATACAAGCAAATGGCATCATCGCCTCTTTTTTGGGCTAAGGGTATGATTATTTAAAGGTTTATGAAACAAATTGATAATGGTATTACTTGTATAAAAGAATACAGTAAAACTTTTAGCGGTGCTTTAAGTTGTTTTCTTGCAACTGGCAACTTAATACTTGCCAGTGTTTTGGTGATATTATGTAGTGAAAAATGATGTAATATTGCATTTGTTATTCCTCACTGCCCCTTTACCGAATATTTTAAGGTGTAGAGGATTATTCTAATTAGATGGTACTATTTTTATATGAAATCATTTTACACCTGTACTAATCCCAAATCTACATGACTCTTTATGTGGGATTGATATGTTCTTCCTGTAGGTACATGGGGTTTTCCTGTTGGTAGTGGGTACTTTGGTTTTTCACCAATATACAAAAACATTCTTATTGGCAGTTCTAAATAGGGCCTGTATGAATGAGTGTAACTGCATACTTGAGTGTGCAGTTTGATGATGGTGGTACCCAGTCCAGGGTCATCTTCCACATTGCAACCAGTGCCATTGGGACAGATGCTAGCTTTCTGTCAGACTGAATTAGATGAAGCAGGTTAGAAAACTGGTCAATGAGTATTTGGTGGTTATTTTAACACCCTACTTCTTGTGTCCTGTTAAATAATTTAGGTTTTTCTCAAGCTACATTTCTTGGTGTAATAGATGTTGGTCTTCTAAACTATACAGATCTTAAGTGTTTTTCCCTGACCTTAATCTTAGCAAGACTGACAATGAAAGGAGGTTAATTTTATTTTGAAATAATTTGCATGGCATTATATAATTTTATTGCTCACTACATATTTGTCTGTATTACATTTAGATGCATGGTTCAAGCTTTTTGCAGAATGTAATAAATATACATTATATTTTGTATGTGTAAAATTAAGAAATTCTTACATTTTTGTTTTGTAAAATGTATTTATATATGTTACTGATTATGTTTATGGTAAACTGCACAGTATTTAGTCAAATATACAGTGGGGCAAAAAGTATTGTCAGCCACCAATTGTGCAAGTTCTCCCACTTAAAAAGATGAGAGAGGCCTGTAATTTTCATCATAGGTATACCTCAACTATTAGAGACAAAATGAGAAAAAAAAATCCAGAAAATCACATTGTCTGATTTTAAAGAATTTATTTGCAAATTATGGTGGAAAAAAAGTATTTGGTCAATAACAAAAGTTCATCTCAATACTTTGTTATATACCCTTTGTTGGCAATGACAGAGGTCATACGTTTTCTGTAAGTCTTCACAAGGTTTTCACACACTGTTGCTGGTATTTTGGCCCATTCCTCCATGCAGATCTCCTCTAGAGCAGTGATGTTTTGGGGCTGTCGCTGGGCAACACTGACTTTCAACTCCCTCCAAAGATTTTCTATGGGGTTGAGATCTGGAGACTGGCTAGGCCACTCCAGGACCTTGAAATGCTTCTTACGAAGCCACTCCTTCGTTACCCGGGCGGTGTGTTTGGGATCATTGTCATGCTGAAAGACCCAGCCATGTTTCATCTTCAATGCCCTTGCTGATGGAAGGAGGTTTTCACTCAAAATCTGACAATACATGGCCCCATTCATTCTTTCCTTTACACGATCAGTCGTCCTGGTCCCTTTGCAGAAAAACAGCCCCAAAGCATGATGTTTCCACCCCCATGCTTTACAGTAGGTATGGTGTTCTTTGGATGCAACTCAGCATTCTTTCTCCTCCAAACACGACGAGTAGAGTTTTTACCAAAAAGTTCTATTTTGGTTTCATCTGACCATATGACATTCTCCCAATCCTCTTCTGGATCATCCAAATGCTCTCTAACAAACTTCAGACGGGCCTGCACATGTACTGGCTTAAGCAGGGGGACACGTCTGGCACTGCAGAATTTGAGTCCCTAGCGGCGTAGTGTGTTACTGATGGTAGCCTTTGTTACTTTGGTCCGAGCTCTCTGCAGGTCATTCACTAGGTACCCCCGTGTGGTTCTGGGATTTTTGCTCACCGTTCTTGTGATAATTTTGACCCCACGGGGTGAGATCTTGTGTGGAGTCCCAGATCGAGGGAGATTATCAGTGGTCTTGTATGTCTTCCATTTTCTAATAATTGCTCCCACAGTTGATTTCTTCACACCAAGCTGCTTACCTATTGCAGATTCAGTCTTCCCAGCCTGGTGCAGGTCTACAATTTTGTTTCTGGTGTCCTTTGACAGCTCTTTGGTCTTGGTCATAGTGGAGTTTGGAGTGTGACTGTTTGAGGTTGTGGACAGGTGTCTTTTATATTGATAACAAGTTCAAATAGGTGCCATTAATACAGGTAACGAGTGGAGGGCAGAGGAGCCTCTTACAGAAAAAGTTACAGGTCTGTGAGAGCCAGAAATCTTGCTTGTTTGTAGGTGACCAAATACTTATTTTCCACCATAATTTGCAAATAAATTCTTTAAAATCAGACAATGTGATTTTCTGGATTTTTTTTTTCTCATTTTGTCTCTCATAGTTGAGGTATACCTATGATGAAAATTACAGGCCTCTCTCATCTTTTTAAGTGGGAGAACTTGCACAATTGGTGGCTGACTAAATACTTTTTTGCCCCACTGTATTTGGAAATATATAGTTAAGATTTCTAATCTTTATATGTGGTTTTTTTTTTTTTTTTCAGCTTCCTTTCCAGACTTGGCATAAGAGTTTGCATCTTGTTAAGCCCATTTCAAGCTTATTTTGCACATCAGCTGACAAAAGTCCTTTTGACAATACTGAGCGTTACAAGGAGAAGCCCTGGGAATACTTTGAAAGTGAAGGTATTTAATACATTTTTTTAAAGCATTAGTATGTTTTGCTTGGTGGGGGGGAAATGGGACAGACTTGATTGACACTGTGTTCAGAATATTTCACCATTAATAGTGCAGCATTGTAATAGTCAAAATTAATGTAATTATTCAATTTAATCTCCAAGTTTCAACTGTGAGAAACTTGTAACTTTCAGATAACTAAGATGTTACTGTGCTTCTCCAGTATCTACATGCTCCATGTACTAAGCAGGAACCAAGCAAACTATGTTTGTTTCCAGGGTTTATCCAGGGACTTTGAGAAAAAAAAACATTGTGGATATAAATTGGGAACCAGCCCACTTACAGGTACTAGTGGAAGAATTTAGATAATGTTTATTTTCAACAGATGTTTGCTTATCTAATAGGTTTCAATTGATATGAAGAAGTACAGAAACATCAGGATTTATTCAACATTTGTGACGATGAGTTATAAATTACATGTTCTCAATGGCAAAGTCTTTAGCTGAAAATTAGGTCAGTTTAAGCTAAATACTTTATGTAAAATAAAAAAAAGCAAAACTGCTGGACAAGATTGAATCTCTTTTACATCCTCTTAAGCTTGAAAATTAGTTTGCACCTGAATTTTTAACTATTATTTTTTGTACAAGGCCATTGTAATGCAAAAGGTTAAACGGCCATGTTAAATTATTATTAACAGAGCAAAAGGCACTCCTCCTAATTTCTGTGAAATGAGTATATGCACATTCATAAACAATACAGAAATGTTAATCAAGTTCAGAGATGTGGTGCTGAAGCCTATCACTTGCAAAGTAGAGGGAAGCCGTGAACAAGATTCCAGCATGTCTTTTGGCATGCTCACTACACTTGCTTATAGGGGGTTAATGTAGTTTAACCAGTTAAACCAACACACACATCTTTAGGATTTGGAACTATAAATGGAATATGAAAGAAGCCTTACATAGACAAAGTTTCCTTTTGCTGTGAGTTAGCAGTGCTAACCAATGTGTCACCTTGCAGTCCATCTTTCAACATGTAATATTTTTAATTTAATTTTATTATTTATTACAAACTAGGTTGGCTTCGCCCCCTGCTTGCTTCGCTTGCCAACCCCCGTTTTTGTTTTTCCAGATACACACGTTTAAGAGTTTTGTTTCTTTGAATTGTTGCTATTTCATTAGTTTCACTTTTATTTCTGAACCTCTGTAAAAACAATATTTGGAATCTTTCGAGTCCCAGTGTGCTGAATCTATTAAATGAGGTCCGTGAGATGTGTTTAATGACTTTGTACCAATCATTCAGGATAGGTTTCTCTGTTTAGAATTTCAGCACAGACAAAACAGTCCACATCATCAGTAGTTAATAATGTTTTTTGCAAAGTAACCGATAAATGCATGTGAGGTAAACTTCGTTTTTGAAATTCTCTTGACTTAAACTTCAAAGCCTTACAATATTTACATACTTCTAACATATCACCTGTGTCCATATATTCGATCTCTATTCGACATTTCGTTATTTCTCCGAGTAATAATTTCTCTTTCTTTGCGCTAAAGCAATGTTTACTTTCTTTGTTTTGACACTGTCGTTGTTTTCTGCTTTCATATTCTGTATCTTGCTCTGCTTGTGTTTCGTGCCTACGTTTTTTTTGAAGCTTTTGAATTCCAGTTTTCATTATCTCCAACCTGCTCTCCATGTGTTTGACCCCCTTTTTAACCTCTGTATGACGTTTTACTTTGTTTTCTACTCGGTCTTTTATTTCTGACCTCGCTTTATCCTGCTTTTGTTTCAATGACACCTGGTCTGTGGTGATTATATTTTCCCTTTTTCGAGTAATAATTTCCATTTGTTTGCGATCTTGTGATCTTTACTGTACTGTCAATAATGCATCACTGTAATGTGATTCACCTATGCTGTATAGCTTGGACGTGTGAGGATGATGTATGTTTAATACGGAGCGTTCGCCCGTGTCACTCTGGGGCCCCCCACTGTTAATATTTTTGTATCTCGGTCACTCGAGCTCTTTCGTTTTGAACCCGTGCCTGCTTTGCCTCCGCAGTTTGAGACGCGCATTGTAGGCGTCTACGTTCATTATATCTGTCCATGCGGGCTCATTGTTGTAGCTGTGTTAGTTGTTGAGCTGTTTGGTTTTGGAGCCGAGACAGTTTTGCTTCCGCGGTTTCAGACGCGTGTCCGTACTATCTCGGGTTTGATGTGTGAACCTTTGTTGACTCCGTAGTGTGTCCCGTTTTACTCTGGGGCGGGGCGTTGACTCCTCTTGTTTTACTATGTCTCCTGCGTCCATGGGCATGTACCTGCTTCCATATTACTTCTCTCCCGTTTCACTCTGGGGCGGGGGGCTTTGTGTGGCGTCTGCGTGTCGTTCGTAGTCTCTCCCGTTTCACTCTGGGGCGGGGGGGGCTTTGTGTGGCGCCTGCGCACGTTTGTGGTCTCTCCCGTTTCACTCTGGGGCGGGGGAGGGGCTTTGTGTGGCGCCTGCACACGTTCGTAGTCTCTCCTGTTTCACTCTGGGGAGGGGGGCTTTGTGTGGCGCCTGCGCACTATGTCTCCTGCGTCCACGGGCATGTACCTGCTTCCATATCCGGTTTACCATTCTCGGTTAGTAATATGGATTAACAAAGTCTGGACTTAGATGAAATACATTTATATATAATTTATTAGCTACATAAACACCATGCTAATATCTAGCTCTAACTATGCCCCCAACCAATGCAGTGGTCTGTGTTGTGCCTGAATAATCAACTCTGTTCTCCTAACTTGGGGCCGTATGTGCTGTATACAGTATAGGTTGGAGGTGAGTTCTGGCCACACAAATTACACCTACAGAGCTACTCATCCCTAGCTGGTGGCACCATTCAGACACTGGTATGTAGATCTGTAGTCTTGTCCTGCGTCATTCTTGTGTCATTTTCCCCCTGGCATCAAACACCAATGATATGTGCTTAAATTTCTCAAGAGAAACAACATTTTGGTTTCCTTAAGGATTTTAAGTATTAAATAAACTAGGGGGCTATGCCCCCTGCTCGCCCACCCCCTCAAGGGGCTTGCTACGCTCCAGCCACTTTGCATCTCTGCCGCGCGCATTGTGAAGGCGGGGGGATTTGGGGGGGCTAAAAGCGCGCTAAGGAGATGCGAACAGATCAGCTGCTGACTTTCTGATGCTGCTGCTGAGCAGTGGGTTCTGCTTGTCGCACTGCACGTCGATCATTTAAAAGCATGTACAGCAGCTGTCCTTTTGTCTCACTGCCTTGTCTCGCGTGACGTTAAAAGTGTCTCTCGCGGGATGTCAAAGTGTCTTCCGAGAAGATCACATTTCGAACCAAGATTTCTTTATTATAATAGAGAGATATTTTTATTGTCAAAGTATCTATAATTAAAAAAATATATATTGCTCTCTGAGTAACCAAAATAGAGCAAATAATTAAATTTGATTTTTGAAAGGAATATGTCAAGTGTTTGCAAAAAGAGTATGTTTTCTTATTTTTTTTAATTTTTAAAAAAAAATTTTTTCTTTTAGAATATACAGAAAAATATGGTAACCGTCCAATTTGGGCTGATTATCGGAGAAACCATAAGGGTGGAATCCCACCCCAGAAGACACGTAAAACTTGTATTGTGAGTATGAGTAGAAAGGTTGTTTTCTGTAATTTATGAATTATTTTTAGTTCTTGGCCGATTTACTGTGTATTTGTTAATAAGTGAATCATAGCTATACAATTTCAAGACAAAGACTGGGAACCCTTTGAAATTACATGGATTTTTGTATTAATTACTCATATCAACTAAGGTACACAACAACCAAAATCTTCTTAAACTTAAAACACACAAGCAGTTTTAATTGCTTTAATTACAAAAATTGTTCTTCTGACACAGAAATACAGGAAATTCCAATGGCTTCACAAACATTTTCTTGCAACTGTATTATGAGACCCTTGTGTCAAAGCCTGTACTTATCTTTAGATGTGTAAATTTATTCTTACTAACACAGACACATTTTCAGTGTAACTTCAATTCAGTAGTTTACATTGACCAGAGAAAAATAAAACTTGCAAGCATGATGGTACAGTACCAATTATTTGAAAAGAGTAAGTGGGAGTTCAGAGATCAATAAATTCACCAGATTGGAAAAATTCTATTTAGTTATCATAGCACAAACTTGAAAAGGCTTACATATGCAGGTTTGTACTAGCTTTAAATCAGATGTATAAAGTTAATGTCAGTGAAAAAGTATTAATCTGTTTTATCCAGTACAGTAGAACCTCTGGTCACGAACGTTTCCGAACACGTACAAATTGGGTTACGATCAAAAAGTTTGCCAAAATTTTGCATCTGTTCATGACCACACACTCTGGTGGCGAACAAAAACACTGGTGGCCAGTTTCCCTACGCGCGTTCGTACGCGCCAATGATTCGCCATTCTCCGTTTCCCATTTTCTTTTGTTTGCGTATACAGGGCCAAACAAAGCAGCTGATGTTGCAAAAGGAGTTACAATATTAACCATGCAGAGGCCTCAAGTGCTGGAAGAGGTGGAAAAACTGTTGCTAGTGTGGTTGCACGAGAAGCAACTTGCAGGGGATAGCGTAAGCGAGGCGATCATATGTGAGAAAGCCAGGAAGATTCATGGCGATTTGCTGAAAAAAAATCCTTCTTCTAGTGGCGCAGGTGAGGAATTTAAAGCCAGTAGAGGATGGCCTGAAAAGTTTCGCAAGAGAAGTGGCATTTAATTTTTTTCCCCTGTGCTTAAAACTCATTTATAAAAAAAAAAAAAAAAAAAAAGTGTTTACAGCGAGCAGTTTGCAAGGGTCTAGCGCGAACTCTTACAATGTTAGTTTTTTCTGTTGTTCAAGGTTTTCTTAGTGTTATTCAATGTTTTTACATTTAGTTTACTATCACACTGTGCTTTCTATTGTATAATTAACTATTTTTGTGCTTAAAAAATATATATATTTGCATACAGTTCATACGGTCTGGAACGGATTAATTGTATTTACATACAATCTTATGGGGAAATTACGTTTTGGAATGAATTACGGTCGTGACCAGAGGTACCACTGTGTACGGAAGTGAGTGATTTTAACTTGCCCATCCCCAAGAATGGCAGTGTAATGTAGGAAAAAGGAGAGATTTTTTTAACTTTGGTTTATTATCAGTTTTGCCTTCAGCAATGCCAGTAATTTATTAATTTGGTAAGGCTCTTATTTTATTTTATTTTTTTTAACCTTTCTCTGTTGTAGGAGGCAGGTCTCTGGCCATTAGATTTGTATCAAGGTAACTGATGCACACTTATTTTAAAGAACAAAATAATAGTTTGTTGATAAACCCAAGGATTATAGAAATATAATAACTGTATAATAAATATAGAAGACAGACATGCAGCTCCAAAGAAGCTGGCTGTTTACTGGCTCTTTAGAGTTCTAATTAATCTTGGTACAGATAAACAGTTTTATGATACCAAGCCTATAAAGGTGACGTCCAAAGTTGTGTGGACTTGTTGCTGCTGTTACTGTGTTGAAGTGGAGGACTCTTCTTTCGTTTCAATTGATTCTTCCCCTTTGCCATGTGGTCCTTTGTATATGGTGTGGGTCATTTTCTCAGCTAGGTTATTTGCTGTGTCCTCTGCAACATCATAGGGAAAAGGGTTACTCTTTGGCACAAGAGTTTAGATGCTGAAGTTTCCTTCTTGAGGTAATGGCTGCTTCTTAGACTGAGCTTAGTCACTGGCACAGAGAGTGCCTTGGCAGAATGGATCTCAACTTTCAGCTCCCCAAAGATAGAACATCTCATCAGCTTTTTGTTTTCAAAAACTTGAAGCAGTTTCAAAGATTAATGTGGCTTTGTAAGGAAGGCATAACCTCTGATGATTGGATTAAAATCCTTTTCAGTTAAAGAACTAGTGCCTGTTCATTGGTGCGTTATTTTGTCCATTGAAGTTGTCAGTTGAATTATAGCTTTTTGTTTGAACTTTGGCACCTCCATGTGTCGAGGAGTCTGCAGGAATGTCAATTCAAACCTGATTTACACTTTACTGCCAGGTGAAGTATAGGCTGATGCTGGACTGATACTGTAAGAGCTGGAGTTAAGCCTTTTTTCTCAGGAATGCTGATTGGAGGTTTGCAGCTGGATTCCTGCATCCCTGTTAAATCTGCTGTTGTAACAGACCTTGTGTGCTACTACAAAGTTTAGAAGAACTTTGTCCTACTTCAGGGAGAGGAATAAGCATAAGCTACATGAAAGTAGCAAAAATGTAGACACCAAAATGCTTTATATTATCTGTTATTACTTTTTCTACTCTTCAGTCACTTTGTTGAGGTTTCTTTTTCTTATCCATCTAAAGAACTTGCTTCCAGAACTTTACTGGCTAATGACTTTACTGAGGCAAATGACAAATGAATTGTCTTTTTACAGTTCCCCCAACACCTGACAAGCACACATTATAAAGGTTTCTCATGGCACAAAGAGTAGATTATTTGTGCCCCCTGTAATAGTACCAGATGCAGTGTTGACACAGTGTGACTACCAGGTTCTCAGCATCAAGCATCTGGTTTATCAGAACAGCAGTACAGTTACCATGCCCTGTTAGTGAATTGAAAGTGCCTGTGGTATTTTAAGCAGACATACTCTGTCAGGCTTCAGAAAAAGGATTCATCCATCACCTCTGGCTTTTAAACATGAAATGCTGTCTGTGTACATCATGACACACTAAGTAAGATTTAGAATTGATTGTACAGGTTATTGGACTGTATACTTATGTAGTGAGTAGGGGCTGAGGTGGTGGCCTGTTAGTCTCTATGATTCAAGTGCAGTATGTATGAGGTTTTGTTCCCTCCCTGTACTTGCAGGTGGTCTGGCTATTTCAAAATGCAGTGCCCACCTACAAATACATATACATGCCCAGATCTTTACATTTTCAGACCAGTTTATAGAGAACAGCTATTGTATATGAAAGGCAGAGTTGTAAGCCCTGCTTTACTATTCAGATTTTAATGTTTTTGAAGGTTGCAGCTGTTCCTAAAAGATGTAATTGATATTTTATATAGTGTCTCTTGCAAGGGCATACAGTTATAAGGCCGTTCATAAATATATTTTTGTTGTGTTTTAACATATTTTTGATGTTCACTCTGAGAACAAACATTTGGAAAAAGATGGTATCCACATAATATGTAAAATTTGTAGTTGCCTGTTTTAAATTTAACCTTGTTATTTTCATTATGAGCTGGTTTGTTGTTTTTTTTTTTTTTGTTTTTTTTTTTTGAATAACATTACTTATTACTGTTTTTGAATGATTTTTTTTATAGAGAGGAAATAAAATCAGTGGCAACCCCTGTCCTGTATGCAGAGATCCAAAGATAATTGTGGACTACAGAGTGAGTGTTTATCAAAATAGAATTTTCAACAGCATTTTTATGTTTCAGTAAATGATATTTAAACTTATTATACTTATAAAGACTCTAAACATTTTTTGTATTAAACTAGTGGCTGTTGCAGGTATAAATCAGCATGTTAATTTCAAGAGTTTTAGTACCTAGTCTGTATTTAGTGTTTTATTCCATTACTACTGTTTCATCATCATTTTTTTTTTTTTTTAATATTTTTATTTTATTAATTTTCATTGTAATCATTCCATACAAACAGATCAATTTATAACCCAACAAATTTGAAGACTAATCAAACCCCACCCCTGAGTCATTATTAATATGCTTTTTCTGGTTTGGGATGTGGTGGCAAAACATCAAGCTGAACATATGAGGCCAACCAATCCCTAGCAACTTCTTCCAGTTGCTCCTGGGGGACTTTCAGATGCCTTCATGCTAGTGGAGAGAGATGATCCCTCCAGCATTTCATGGGTCTGCCATTTCAGTATTAAGTGAATGAGAGTAGTTGTTTGTATAAAAATCTTAAAAAATTATAACATGCATATTAAAAGTATTTTAAAGTTGATAATATAGTCTGCTTTCTCTTGGTGTTTTTTTTTTTATATATAGAATATCAAGCTTTTAGATCAGTTTATCAGCAGTCACACAGGAGTAGTACATGATACAACCAAAACTGGTACGTATAATTTTCTTGAAAAATTAAATCTTTTGCTTGTTCTTTTGGTAGAAAATAATGCAACATTGTGTCTTATCACTTGCATGCATTTAGTACTGTTTCATCTCGTTTTGCATCTACTTTTCCTGGTGACAGTTGAGAGAATGACAAAGTTGAAAAGACTAATCTTAGTTTCTGGTTTCCAGTTCCTTTTTGGAAATTTCCACTGCCATTAAGCTAACTAAAAAATGGTAAGTCTTCCTCTGGGCTATCATGCCATGAACTTGGATTTAAAACACATGATTTTAATTCTTTCTGTGCCACATTCTACTCTAAACTGTTCCAGTACATGCTTGCTATCACATGGAGGGCAAGAGGACAACATCTTCTGCAAATAACAAAGATGGTACCCTCCTGTCAAGTGAGGTTTATGAACAGAAGTGTTAACACATTTTGCACTTTGCAGTGATCTTTACATACTTTAAATATATTAAAACTTTGTGCCAAATATGACGTTTATTTTGTTCCACGAACACTTAATGACACATAATAGTAGTGATCCCTGTAACCCAACCTAATGTAGCATCTCATACAAGTTACCTTGAGGTATTTACTTAGTTTACAAAGCATATCTTTGTGTATCTGATGTTCAGTTTTCAGCTGTAGTCTCAGTTTACATGCACAGGTGTTCCCAGCCAAACTGGGGTTATGGATACTCTGGTCATTGAAGTACGCCCTTGTGCTTAAATAAAGCACTATTCCAGCCTGTCAGTCTCAAGGCAGTGTTCTCACCTTCATCACCTTTAAAGCAACAATATAAGTGCTTCCATCATTTTCAGAGAGATCGTAACCTGATTAGTGGCCTTGCTGTTTAGTGAGGTTTTTAACCCCTGCAGTGATCCTTTTCCCAGCCACAGAAATGGACACAACTCTGCCAAATCTTCCAGCACCCACTAGGATGAGGATAACTTTTCATCATCCTTATTAATCACAACCTGAAACGCATCCTACACATCTTTTCTGAATTGACAAACTGTTTGCTCCAAACTCCTCTCATGCCCAAGTGCTTTACTTTGACCGCTTCAGACAGTACCTTTTCAGTTTGATAATGCATTAAAGTCAAATATTAAAACCCTTCTGCTGTGTTATTACAAATGGCCAATCTTTTAATTTTTTGATTTTATTTGAGGAAAAGAACATTCCATACAATCATGTCAAACTTAACAAACCATAATTCAACCCCACCTGAGAGAAGTATGGAGAGCAACAGCATGAGCAAACCTTTAAAAATAACAAAATGGAGAATGTTCTCTTCCCCAATATAAATGCTTATTCTAAGATTTGATTAATTCGATCTTGTCGTATTTTTAAAAAGTTTTGGACAGATCCTCTAAGTAAGAATACATTTTTTCCAATTTTAAATAGTATCACTAAACCACTGACTTATAATAGGTGGGCTGGGATTCTTGCAATTGAGAAAGATGGGTCTTTTTACTAGTAGTATGGTAATGGCAATTATAGTTGGTTTGTCCTTCTCCACTTTAAGCCCATCTGGGAGTACATCAAACATAGCTGTTTAGGAGTAATCGTGACACCAAGGCTGTCTGGTAGGCATTCAAAGCTACAAGTCCATCATTCCCCTATGACCACACATATGAAATATGGTTATGACTCTTGTATTAAGGACAATTTATTTTTTGGTACAGAAATCGTTTAACATTTCAACATTTCAACACAATAAAGGCACCCATCCCGGCATTGGTTACTCTGTAACAACTCTCAGCTCACTTTCACAACTTTGGTTTATTTTGAACAAAACGGTTCTTGAAGCTATGGATGAGATCCCTGCTCTGATTACACTGGGCAGGCAACTTAAAGGCTCACTTGTAGACTGATCACACTACAATGTAATACATGCTCTGAAACTGTTGGAATGGAGAGTTCAGAAGAGTTTCAAAAATGCCAGATTTCACAACGGGAGTTGTAGGGAAGTGGACTTTGACAGCAGAAGAGCTGCTCTGTGTTTGAGCTCGCCATCTCACTAGTGTCACATCAAAATTCTGCTAAAACTGGGACCAAAGATTTTAATACCAGTAAAGGAATGCAAAGTGGAAAATGTAAATTCAATGAGCAACAGGTGGGGTCAGGGCCTGTTTGCATTTGGCTTTTCATTTTTGCATCCTCATTGCTGTTCAGGGTGAAAACGAATATCCGAACAGGGACTTTGTGATTGATTTATCCATTTTGAGTTTTTCTTTAAATTTTGTCACATATGTACAGCAAACCTACTGGAAAAGAAAATACAAAGGAAATATTGAATTTTCATTTTAGCAGTTATTACACATGTCATGAAGAAAAGCAAATCTAATGTGGGGATTGCATTTTTATTTTAATCATGACACACTAAGACAGGTATGGAAAATGAAATGACAAAAGAGTAATTTTATTTTTAAAAATTTCACAAATGACTGATGTGTGTGGAAAATGAAATTGCAAATGGTGTTATTGAATTTTAAATTTTTTCTGCATCCTTACGTGTAGACTTTGAAAAATAAATGGCAAAAGAGAGATTGCATTTTCCTTTTATAATAATTTTCATTTCTCTTTCTGGGAAGGTCTACAGGACAGTAGTGAGACCAGCTATGTTATATGGGTTGGAGATGGTAGCACTGACCAGAAAGCAGGAGATAGAGCTGGAGGTAGCAGAGTTAAAGATGCTGAGATTTGCACTGGGTGTGACGAGGATGGATAGGATTAGAAATGAGTACATTAGAGGGTCAGCCCTAGTTGGACGGTTGGGAGACAAAGTCAGAGAGGCGAGATTGCGTTGATTTGGACATGTGCAGAGGAGAGATGCTGGGTATATTGGGAAAAGGATGCTAAGGATAGAGCTGTCAGAGAAGGGAAAAAGAAGAAGGCCTAAGAGAAGTTTTATGAATGTGGTGAGAGAGGACATGCAGTTGATGGGTGTAACAGAACAAGATGCAGAGGGCAGAAAGATATGGAAGAAGATGATCTGCTGTGGCAACCCCTAATGGGAGCAGCCGAAAGAAGAAGAAGAAGAAGAATTTTCATTTCTGTTTCTGCAGAAAATATCTACCATAATACTGTTTTATATCTATAATAATTAATACAATGTGTCTCTCCTTACTTGTGTCTGGAAATAACTATGTAAGCAGGAAGCAGTAAGTTGCTTTGGGATTTTGCCAACTGCAACAAGATTTTTCACCATGATAAAGATATGAGGAAAATATAAAGGGGGGTGTTTTAAAGATTCAAATAAATTTGAGTAAGTTGCATTGATTTGGCAGTGTGTTGTACTTGCTGTTAGACACCTCAAACAAAAAATAGTGTACACCTGCTTCAGTTATTTGATGGTGCATTTTGTATAAAAGGCTGTTCACTAAGTTTAAATGCTGAAGTTTAAGTTTTTTTTTTTCTTTTAATGAATTAGCTATCACATTCATGTTTTGGAATTTCTTCTTAGACATGAACATATTTTTTTATTTTATTTTTTTATTAATGCATCTATTTGGAATTTTATTTTTTACATGTTTTATTTTAAGTTATTTTATTTAATTTTAAAATTTTTATTTATGAGGCAAACGCTTGTGAATTTAATTGTAATAACCTGTATAATTTGCTTAAAACGTAATAGAAAATGTTACCAAACATCATTGTGGTATTTTGAGTGACATCTTATACTAGTGTTGTGTATTAACACAGAAGAACATACATTTTCAACTTTTCAAAGCTGAAAGCATCTCTAGAAGGAGACCTCAAAGCTTGAGGTAACAGAAATGGCTGACCTTAGGTGGACTCAAGTCCTAGTTACAGATATCCAGATACATGGTATCTGTTTCGGTGCATCCCTGCTTAGTAATTTTTTGATAGTTGTTGATGTGTGTTTTTTTTTTTTTTTTTCCCCATAATAGGATTATGCAGAAAACAGCAGAAATCCTTAGTAAAAGAAATTGAGAAAGCCAGAGGTCATGGTAAGTTTCCTTTTTGTCCTTTACCAATCACCTAAAGTTTATCCAGAAGAATATACAGTGATGGTTGTCAATATTGTATTTCACCTTTGAACTTTACGTATATCAAGAATAATATCTTCAGAAATACATGGGCATATTTTTGATTATTAAAATATTTTAATAGGATGTCAAAATCACACAATAAAAAAGATCTCTATTCAACTTGCATGTGGTCTTTTTAACAGAAAAACGTTAAAATAAAATCCAAATGTATGGAGTAAGATCATTGTCAAAAATAACTTTAAATTTGAATCAAATTTTATATTTCACACGTGTCAATTACACTTGTGCTTCTTAATGTTTTGTTTGCTTCTGGAAATTATGCTTCTAAAAAATCATCTTGCTTCTGAAAATTATGAGTACAGTTCTCAAGCATGAACAAACAGTCAAAAAGACATCATTGGATACATGAGGCATTCTCTATTGAAGAAGAACAATTGATTTTTGTTACTACACATGTGCCACAAAGGTGGAAAAATTGAGTTATTTTTGACAGAGATCCTACTCCATGTATACGAACAAAAGCTTTGGTCATCGGTTTTGCTGCCGCCATGGTACTACATGTTTGTGAGGTCTGGAGTTTTCCCTAGTAGCGTTTAGTAAATGTCCGTGGGCTGTCAGTCCAGGCTGTGACGCTAATCCATCACAGGGGTACGTCATTGGACCTTCTATTTATTTCACATGTGAGTCTTCGGGAGGACTGGCGTAAGGCCACAGAGATATGGGGAGAATGTGACCATTTCATGAGAGCCTGAAGGTATTCGCTTCCAGGCAGTTTCGTATTCACGCAACCAGTGCAAAGCAGTTACTTATTCAGCATTAAGAACCAGTCAAAATATTCTGCAGCATAAAAAGATATTAACGTGTGTCACTATAATGGGCCCTCTATCTGAAAAAAAGAAATAGATAGATAGAAATAGGTTTTCTTCTTGATCGGATAGAAAGGAGTTGCATCAAGTTGGACTAACGTTATTTTCAAAGTTTTGCGACAAGACAGGTGCCAATGTTAAATGTTAGTTCAGTTTTGCCCAGCTCAATGACAAACTTGGCACACTGTCCCATCCAATAAGTAAGATGTACTCTGATGTTTAATGGGCACAGTAAAGAGTTGGGTGATGTTGGGCAGCCCTCATTTTTCATGGCTTTGTGACAAGGCAGATGCCTTTGTTATATATGAGTTAGGTACATGGGTCAAATTGACAGGCAAAGCTGGCACATTCCCATATCTAGTGAATGGAATTGGGCTACACTAGTTTTGAGAAAAGAAAGATGCCTTTGTTGAGTTGCAGTTGAACTTTCGGTATATGGGTCAAAAGGACAGTCAAATTTGTCATATTCCCATATATCTAATGAACAGATTTCAATGTGATATTTGACTGGCTTTATACAGGGTTGTATGCTGTTGACCCACTCTAATTTTCAGAGAAAATTGAATACCTTTGTTAAAGTGCAGTCGAGTTTTGCTGACCCAGAGCGGGTTATGTGGGTCAGACTGACGGGAAAACTTGGCAATGAAGGAAATTAACTGTGATAATTAATGGGCACTGTAAAACATTAAATGGTGTTGGACCACCCTAGTTGTCACATTTTTTTGAAAAAATGCAGATGCCTTTGTTAAGTTGCAGCTGAGATTTGCACAGACCAATGTGAGTACCTGGTTCAAACTGACTAGCAAATTTGTCACATTCCCATTTTTAATGACTAGGATTAACTTTGATGTTTAACAAATGGTGTAGAGCGTTGTGCAGTATTTTGCCACTCTTATTTTAAGCTTTGTGACAAGATTCCTTTTTTATGTTGCAGTTGAGATGCTCAGATACCATTTGTTAAGGGCTAAATGGCACTGGACCACCCTAATTTTAATAACTTTGTGACGAGATGGATGCATTTTTAAAATTTCAGTTGAGTTTTCCGTCAGCCCAACATAGTTACATGGGTCGTACAGACTGGCAAAGTTGGCACACTGTAATCTGATGGGTGAGATTTATGTGATATCTAATTGGCACAGACAACAGAAAAGAAAAGTGCTTTATGCTTTCCAGGATAGGCTCCACATTCCCTGTGACTCTGCCTCTGCTCAGGAAAAAATGGGTTTAGAAATTGGATGAATGCATAAACAAATACGCAAATAAATAAAAAAATGAAAATAAAAGTATTGTGAAATGTGACATTAAATAATAAGAACATGAAATACAAGTATAAATAATGATATAGGTGACAAAATATGCCTTTTGTTCCTTATTCCTTTATGTCAGTCAGTCAGTCAGTTATTTTATTATTAACTCAAAATCTGTGACAGAGTGCTGAAATCCGAAGACTGGGAACCTTCCACAATATGTCTCTCTCCTCTACACGTATAACAGACATTTGGATGCTTGGCTAAGACGTTATGTAAAGTTTAAAACGCACCACCATTAATTTGCTAATTTCATGTTCTCACTTTTTATTGTTAATCGCATGTTGTCATTGTTTAATTAATTTCATTTTGACGGTTATGAAGCATGATCGCTCTCAAAAATAACTCCATCTTTCTACCTTTGTGGCACATGCATAGTAACAAATATCGATTGTTTCTTCCTCTATAGCAAATGTTTTGTGCATTCAATGACATATTTTTGGCAGTTTGTTCACACTTGAGAATTGGACTCATAATTTTTAGAAGTGTAATTGACATGTGTGAAATGTAATTTTGGCTTAAATTATTAAGAGTTATTTTTGACAGCGACGTTACTCCATATGAATAGTATTATACGCACCCTTTTTTTAATACTTGGTTGTACAACCATTTCCAAATTCTTCTTCCAGTCCTCTATAAACTTCTTGTATCTTTCTACAGGTAGTTTCTATTGACACTATGTCTAGTTCTAGTTTTAAACTAGACTAAGATCAGTATTCATTGCTGGCAGGTTTAACACAGCCAGTTTTTTTGTTCCTTTTTTTACCATTTGTTTGTGTTTTGGGTCATTGGAAGACCAAAGATCTTTAACCCATACCTAGTTTTCTGACACTGGGTAGCGTATAATGCTCTATAATAGCTTAGTAAGCCTCTTATGTCATGATTCCTTTAATATGTTTAAGACCTCCAGCACCAGAGGCAGCAAAGCAACCCCACTGCATTTTGAAATCTCCACCGTATTTAACTGTAGGTTGGCTGCATTGTTCTTGCATAATTTTTGTAACCTATAAAAAGATTAGTCATCTGAAACTTCTTCGTCAAAGAAGTTGAATGGTGATTTTGGTTTCTCTAGTAGGTTTTGGACAAAGATTATTGTTGCTCTTTTATTTTAATGTTCTTTAATGGTCATTGTTCTGCTTGAATACCCATGACCTTCAACCCATACCTAGATTAGTGTGCAGCATATGGTAGAGCTAAAACTTCAGAATGGTCCAGGTAAGTTTTAAGCTCTTAGAGTGTTTTACATGCTGTTTTATCAACAGTTCTTTGATCGATTTTTTTTCTTCACACACCATGTCCTAATAGGTCCTTTACAGATCCAGGAGCAACAAAATTATGAACTTTGGAAGCAAGAATTCCAAGATTTCTGGAGAGTAACTTCTTTTGTAATTTTATGTTTGATCTCCAGCTGCTCTGCTGGCTTGGTTGTTGTCAGTTAAGATCAAGGAATGGAACTGACCTTTTTAAGATTTAAAGCCATGATTTACTGGTTAAATCATGTTGAAGGTGTTCATTGTCTGTCATGCTTGCTCACTTGTGCCCTAGCATATTCCATTCACATATTGAATGATTTTTCCTAAAGTGGGCAGAAAAGATGCTCAGAGACTGAAGAAAATCACTGTGTATATGTGTGTGTTGCTTTTGTTTGTTTTGATTTTCTCTCATGTCAAAAAATTAGGTTTTTTTTTTATACACTTTCAGATCTATTCAGTCCATTTGGGTGTATCTTATTATAGTCCGTAGACCTTGGTGGTGGATATTAAACTCAAGGTGACAAATAATTCAGTTCTCAGTAGATCATGGATGTTGGCCCATATAGTATATTGAAGTGTTTTACTAAAGTTATTCTTATACAAACTTTTATATATGACACACCTAATATATTCTTTAATGCATGGATTATAAGAATATATTATACAGTGCATCCAGAAAGTATTCACAGCGCATCACTTTTTCCACATTTTGTTATGTTACAGCCTTATTCCAAAATGGATTAAAATTTTTTTTTTCCTCCGAATTCTACACACAACACCCCATAATGACAATGTGAAAAACGTTTACTTGAGGTTTTTGCAAATTTATTAAAAATAAAAAACTGAGGAATCACATGTACATAAGTATTCACAGCCTTTGCTCAATACTTTGTCGATGCACCTTTGGCAGCAATTACAGCCTCAAGTCTTTTTGAATATGATGCCACAAGCTTGGCACACCTATCCTTGGCCAGTTTCATCCATTCCTCTTTGCAGCACCTCTCAAGCTCCATCAGGTTGGATGGGAAGCGTCGGTGCACAGCCATTTTAAGATCTCTCCAGAGATGTTCAATCGGATTCAAGTCTGGGCTCTGGCTGGGCCACTCAAGGACATTCACAGAGTTGTCCTGAAGCAACTCCTTTGATATCTTGGCTGTGTGCTTAGGGTCGTTGTCCTGCTGAAAGATGAACCGTCGCTCCAGTCTGAGGTCAAGAGTGCTCTGGAGCAGGTTTTCATCCAGGATGTCTCTGTACATTGCTGCAGTCATCTTTCCCTTTATCCTGACTAGTCACCCAGTTCCTGCCGCTGAAAAACATCCCCACAGCATGATGCTACCACCACAATGCTTCACTGTAGGGATGTTATTGGCCTGTTGATGAGCGGTGCCTGGTTTCCTCCAAACGTGACGCCTGGCATTCACACCAAAGAGTTCAATCTTTGTCTCATCAGACCAGAGAATTTTCTTTCTCATGGTCTGAGAGTCCTTCAGGTGCCTTTTGGCAAACTCCAGGCGGGTTGCCATGTGCCTTTTACTAAGGAGTGGCTTCCATCTGGCCACTCTACCATACAGGCCTGATTGGTGGATTGCTGCAGAGATGGTTGTCCTTCTGGAGGTTCTCCTCTCTCCACAGAGGACCCCTGGAGCTCTGACAGAGTGACCTTTGGGTTCTCGGTCACCTCCCGGACTAAGCCCCTTCTCCCCCGATCGCTCAGTTTAGATGGCCGGCCAGCTCTAGGAAGAGTCCTGGTGGTTTCGAACTTCTTCCACTTACAGATGATGGAGGCCACTGTGCTCATTGGGACCTTCAAAGCAGCAGAGATTTTTCTGTAACCTTCCCCAGATTTGTGCCACAAGACAATCCTGTCTCGGAGGTCTACAGACAATTCCTTTGACTTCATGCTTGGTTTGTGCTCTGACATGAACTGTCAACTGTGGGACCTTATATAGACAGGTGTGTGCCTTTCCAAATCACGTCCAATCAACTGAATTTACCACAGGTGGTCTCCAGTTAAGCTGCAGAAACATCTCAAGGATGATCAGGGGAAACAGGATGCACCTGAGCTCAATTTTGAGCTTCATGGCAAAGGCTGTGAATACTTATGTACATGTGCTTTCTCAGTTTTTTTTTATTTTTAATAAATTTGCAAAAACCTCAAGTAAACTTTTTCACATTGTCAGTATGGGGTGTTGTGTGTAGAATTCTGAGGAAAAAAATGAATTTAATCAATTTTGGAATAAGGCTGTAACATAACAAAAAGTGGAAACAGTGATGCACTGTGAATACTTTCCGGATGCACTGTATGTGTTCGCAAACATTGTATAGATTTTAGCTTTGTTATTTATGTGACATTGGAGTAAATAAAAATGCCTGTACGTTTTAGCAGGTGATTCTAAATTCACTGCCATGAGAATATAGTTCTTTCCAGTAAAACTAATTTTGAATAATTCAAAAGGGTGCCAATAATTGTGTCATGGCATGTGTACAGTTTTATCCCATTTCCACACTTATAACTTTTAATCGTTAAAATCCAGTACTACTCTGTATCAGACATATGTGTGTATATAGACTAAAGGTGTTTGGCTGTCCATTTTTTTCGGCTATATTATACTTGATTTACCTAAAATTCTGTACATGGACGATAATAACTTTGACCACAACTATACAAATTATATGAAAGTACATCTCTTTGCTTTAACAATGTTTATCTCCTAAAAGTGATTCAGAAATGCTCCATTTTGTTTTTCTCCCTATAAATGCATACTTGCACCAAATATTTTTTATTGATAAAATGCCTGCCTTATGCCTCTGCATGGAAGGTGTATTTGGAAAAAGGAATGAAGGAATTAAATTTTGCTTTAAATAATATTTATGTAATAAAGTATTACAGTATCCTAGTACCATTAGTGCTTGTGTGATACCTCATAGAACACTATGAAAACCATAGAATCAAGAACACTGCAAAACATAAATCATGAAACTGAAATGGTCTATGCTTCTGATGCAGTAGATAGGTTTTTTTATCTCTCCATTGCATATTGTTGTTGGTTCATTAATATCCTTATTAGACATTTTGAATGAGTCATATTAACTTCAAAATGCTTCTGTTCTTTACAGTATTTCAGTTCAATTTATTCTTATACGTTTATTGTAATTAGGAGAAAGGCTGAGAGTGCTTTTATAAATTGTAATAGGACAGAAGAAAAGTATAAATAAGCATGCATTTCTTTTTAAGTGTACTGTACATTAAGTACAGAGGACATATATACAGTATGTATGCTGTCTTGTCTGCATCAGAGAAATCTTGGTATAATATAAATCAGCCAACACATTCTACAAATTTGTTGGGAGATATTCCCATCTGGCTGTGTGTGAGAGAGAGAATGTGAGTGAATAAAAGGACTATTCAGCAATGTTTCCTGGTGAAAATAACCATCTGGGGGGTTTATAATCCTTTGGAGTAAGCAGGGTCACAGTATGGATAACCTAGGCCAGTTAGTCTATTTCTATGCCTTTAATTTAATATCCAAACCTGTTTATTGAAATTACGGCATTACAGGGACAGGACTGTCCATTAACCTGGATTCTGTTCATCCCTGCCACATTTATACAGGACCAGTTCACATTAGTCAGGCGGCCTGACAGGTGTAGCTTTTGGGATTAGGCAGGACACCCACATGGGTAAGGGACAGGATTTGTTTGCTCCATGCAAAATACTTCAAATTGGAATTTGAATTTGGGTGGTTGAAAGTCAAAAGTAAAGTCTGGTGAAATTTTGCAGTAATGCTGAAAAACATTTTTGTTTCTGTCTTATTAGCAGATATACAGCATTTCCAGCAAATACTTCACATGAAAGAGATACAAATTTACTGGCAATTTGCAAATCTTATTCCTGTCCACAAGGGAAATAAATTAATCTCTCTAATTTTAAGAGCAGTAAGCCTTAACGAAAAACAATGTAAAATAAGAAAAGTTTTCATCAGAAATGAAATGGATTACTTGTATGAAAATACAACCATAGAATGCCATCTCCCCACTATCCCAGATGTAAACATAAAAGTTTTAAATATGTAATCCACCAACCCCATCTTTTTTTATTCTCCTGCAATGGAAATTGGCTACAGCGTTTCATGCTACCCCCAAACACAGATACACTTGTTAAATATTTTGACTTTCAGGTCCTTTTCATGCCATCCTGTGCATTTTACTGTTTAATTAGGAGGGAGTATTTGTTTAAATATGTCCAAGTATTCTGTTGAGAAGGTTATTTTTGTTAGCTTTTGGGAAGTTATTTATATTAATGCTTAATTTTAATTTCTCTAAACTTCACCAAACCATGCAACTGGTGATAAGACAGTAATTTAAAGTAAATATCGTAACATGAATTTTAGGAGGAAGATTCTACCAAACAAATGTGTTACAGTGGTCTTAGGGTTGGCACACAAAAACAACAGGTATTTAAAGTTTCAGAAAAATCTTTTGGCTCAAAAGACTAATGCTGAAAATGAAAGTCCCTGGGATCAGCAGTAGATTTTAAAATTCTGTTGTGAGTTGGTTAGTTTTGAAATTTCATCTTCTGTGCTTTTGTTTTTTTAGGTCTAATTCCCTATCAAGTTCCTTTTGTGGAATTCAGGATTGAAAACTATACCAATCTGCATAGTGCCGTCAACAAAACTCCAAGTGCACCTGGAGTGAATGAGAGCACGTCGTGGTACTTTTGGTATGACTGGAATGAACCACCTGAGAAAGAAATTGCAAAGCTGCATAAAATCTACCATAAATACGTAAAGGATACGTCCAACTAGTGTACTCCTGTTGAAACATTGATGATTTCATGGGGCAAACTGTGCAGCCACTAAAATACGGTTTTGAATCCGTAAATTTTAAAGGACAATTTAAAAGAAATGTTCTTTTTGGATGCATATGTTATGGTTTTTCTCATTTGTACATAAATGCAAATATAGCACCAGTTTATCTTGGCTATTTTTTTTTTTTTGCATATGATGTAATTTTCTTTGCATTTTGCTGTTCCAGCAAAGTTTGTGTGGTAGTTTTTCACACAAAGTCAACTTTGAATTTGCTGAATTTGATTTTCTTTCGTATTTGAGATACTTGAATTTTATTTACTGCACATTCAGAAAATATTCAGACCCCTTCACTTTTTGTACATTTTATGTACCACATATGCTAAAATCATTTAAATTCCGCCATCAAGCAGCAATCAGTTCCTCAGCCAGGGAAAACAGAATATTAGAATTTTTTCAAGTTTTTTTTTTTTTTTTTTTTTTTTTAAGCAGTCAAAAAAATTGTGTATTCAGTCTCTGTACTCAATACATAGTTGAAGCATCTTGAAGCAGCAATTACAGCCTGGAGTCTTCTTCGGTATGACACGACAAGCTTTGCACCCCTGGATTTGGTGATTTTCTTCCATTCTTCTCTGCAGAATATCAAGTTATCTCAGGTTAGATAGAAGCTGTCGGGGGACAACTACATTCAGGTACCTCCAGAGATATTTCATTTTGTTCATGGCCAGAGCCTGGCTGTGCAACTGAAGAACATTCCCAGAGTTGTTTCTTGGCCGCTCCTGTGTTGTCTTTACTTTGTGCCTAGGGTCAGTTTCCTGTTGGAAAGGGTCCTTTCGGATGGAGTTCCGGAGTGCTTTGAGGCAGGTTTTCATTAAGTCTAACTCTTTGCTCTGTTCAGCTTTCCCTCAACCCTGACTTGTCTCCCAGTCTTAGTGACTGAAAACTACACAGCATGATGCAATGACAGAGAATGGTGGGATTGTTCAGGTGATGGCTAGTGCCTGGGTTTCTCCAGACATTTCAGTCAGAATTGTGGCAAAACAGTTCAATATTTGTTTCATTAGACCAGATAATGTTGTTTTTCACAGTGTGAAAAGTCTGTCTGTTTATATACCCTTTTTTGCAAACTCCGAGTGGGCTTTCATACTGTAGGTCTTTTACTAAAGTGAAGATTCTGCCATGCCACTCTACCATAAAGCCCAGATTGCTCAGGGTGTTGCAGTGTTGGTTGTTCTTCTGGTTCTATGGAGGTCAGCCAGAATGGCCACTGGGTTCTTGATCACCTCTCTTACCAATGCCTTTCTCCATGGATTGCTCAGTTTGGCTGGTTTGCCAGATCTAGAAAGAGTTGTAGCTGTTCGAAACGTATTCAAGTTAAGTATTGAGGCCACTGTGCTTTTGGAAATTCTTGTGTCCTTCCACATACTTGGGCTTCAACATAATTTTGTCTCTAAACTCTGCAGGCATTGGTTTTTGCTCGAATACACATTGCCAACTGTAAGAACCTTGCATAGACAGATGTCTGCATTTCGTATTTGCAATCAGTTGAATACTGTTGCGAATGTGATGCTTGTTTTTTTTAATTTCAATAAGTTTGCTGAAATTTATGAAATCCAGTTTTTGTTTTGTCATTGTGGGGTACAGAGTGTTTTTTGATTGGGGGGGGAAATAATTTTTAAAAAAAAATGCATAAACGTGAAGGGATCTGAATATTTCTGTACCTGCTTTTCCTACAAACCCAGTCTTTCATCACAGACATTTTTTAGTCAAGTCCAGTTTTACTTTGCTTCAGGGTCTGTCGTTCACTGTAATTTACCGTTGCTGCTCATTTTAATGTTTCAACACATCCAATGTTATTAAAGGATTTGCCCAAAGGGTTCATTTATTGCCAGCACTGATGCTTATTTAGTGTAGTGTGAACCTCAGATAGGTGCAAAATGGTGTCCTGTGGCAGATCAGGTCAAGCGTTGTGCAGTAGCTCACCCTGGGAGACGTGCGCGGACTGAGATGAATGTCCCATGTGTGCTTCATTGCAGATGGATCTAGACCAGAGTACACTGTTGGCATCACTAGAGTCTTCCTGGAACAATACAGCCACATGTTAAATGTTGCCCTATTGGAAATGTGTTTTTTAAAAAATGTGACTGGATTTTCACACCCTATTACCACCCAGTCAGAATGCTCTGAACAAGCTGCAGAAAAACGCTTTTGTTACTTTCTTGACTGCATCTTTTGCAACTGTGAACTCAATGAAGATCAGACACAAAGGTACGTGGTAGAATCATTTCTAAAAATGATCCAATGTCAGTCCATGGTGCTCAGTGTCCACCCAGTTCAAATTGTGAATGGTTTAAGGGCCCTTGTCATAATGGAGCCGTTACCTTTCTGGATCTATGGTCTGTGGCCTTGCCAGCAATCCATGGAGAGTAGCCAATTTGTGCAGGCAAAGCAGGGCGTAAGGTTAACCTATTCCTTGTTTCCTGTCCTCCTTGATGTTTTCCAACAGGGGAGAACACCCTTCTGCCACCATGCGTATGTCCACTGTTGAATTGCAGCACGATAGTAGTATAAAAGTATGACGCTGATCACCTAGCCCCACCAAAGCCAATGATTGACTGCCATCAAGGGCAGTTGTTTGCATAACTTACATGGACATCTTTGCCTCATTATTTACTTTGTATTGTGAGCCTCATGCACAGTATTCCAGTTGTAAGATTGCCATTCACCTAAAGTCCAAATCCACATTATCCTGGACAGTGTCTTTCCCACACACACACACACACTAGGACTAATTTAGCACCACTCGTCCACCTAACCTGCATATGTTTGGACCAGGGGTCCTCAATCACAGTCCTGGAGGGCCGCAGTGGCTACAGGTAGTGATGGGCCGCTCGATACTCCGGTTTCGACACTGTGTCGAGCTTTTCGAAGCACTGGAGCTCGAGGCTTGTTTCAAATGCGCCCATCATGTGATTTTGAGGCACGCTAGTGTAATGGCGTCATTGATATCTGCGCAGTCAGTAGCCGATTTTCGTAACTCATGCGTCTGCTGAACTGCTTTGGCTCAAAGTGTAAAAGCTGGTGTCCCTGCTGCAGCGGCGAGGTGTGCTGATGCAAGTTCAAATCCTAATTGGGGCTCGCGTAAGGTTCTTGCCTAAAGTTAAAATGAGGATTTTGTAAAAAACAATTATGTAGTACTTATCTGTAAGTTAACAAATATATTTTGGAGACATTATGAACGATTTACATGGGCCACCTTTTCCCTTGGTGTGGAATCGTGTTCACCTAGAATCTGTAACAAACTGATGAGCATAATTTGTGTAATTCTACCCCATGTCGATCATATCAGAGAAGATACGCTTCATTAAAGCCGACGTGGTCATTACACCAGTATATGCGCAAGATACTGATCATTAAATGTGTTTACTATTCAGTGATTCCCAGATCAGTAGCTGATATGTATTACTGATTTCCAAAAGGCAATGTGAGTAAAAGCGTGTGCTGTATAACTAATCACAACTGTCTTAAAAACAGAATCAGCGCCATCAACAGTGTCTTCTGCAATTTTAGGAAAGCCTCGGGATTTCTGCGTTAATGAGACAAAAATGTTGTAAAGAAAGTTTGCGAATTCATCCAGAGGTGAACATAAAGATCACTCAAGTACTGACAAGAATGAACAGCTGGATAAGCACATCTGGAGCCAAACTTTCAACAAAGCATCTGACTTTGTCAGCAACATCCTTTCCTTGTGAATGCATCTTATCAAAGGCTGCGGTGGGGGATAAATAAGTAATCTTCCGAACTGCAGCACAACAGAGTAAATCATTGATGTAAATAGAATTATTGAAAGACTAAGCTTTTGTCGTTTCTGTATCCTTAAACCATCTTCCAGTTACACAATCCCCTGTAGTCTCTGTCACATTTAACGTTCCCTGCTCCTTAACCTGTCTTGTTACCCAAAGCATCAACACTGAGTTTCATTCAAGACTTAACCGTCTTTCCTTTCATACACATAAAATAAAACACACATTTCCTCTACATACATGTCCAATAATAACAGTAAACTGGCAGGTGCCTTGTCACCCATTACGTGAGCTCGTCTGCCACCCTTTAGTTGCACTGGCACACATTACACTCGGGGACAAATGCAATGGAGAATACCAACAATGTACACCTTCAGAAGTGCAATAAATCGACTGTATAAGTAGAACATTTCAGATAAACAATGAGCTTTGTTAATCATAAACAGTGCAACATAACTATTACTGTATATGTGTTGTTACTTTTTTATTTATTCTCACCAAACGTTACATATCTACATGGGAAATAAACATGGGTAATATGTTTATAATCATTCTCATTAAAATACACTGTCAAAATATATTAAAGAGCAAACTGAGACACACTGGCCATTAGGAAATATAAAAAAAGCGTGTGCGCTGTCATCTATATTGCTAAACCACAGTTTAATTTATGCACTGACGGCGGACGCACCGCATGCGCACTGCGCCTCAGAGTCAAAACCAGCGGCTTCCCAGAGTCAGTAGGTGGCGCCCAAACAACACAACCTGTGAGCTAAACCTGCTCTAATCCTCTGTGCCATAACGGAAATTCAGTATTAAAAGTAAGAGTTGTACCTAACGACACAGCCACAGAGAAACAAAAACGAGACCGCATGGATAAAAACAATAAACGGAGGCTCCTACAACGCGCTTCACAAACACCAGAAGCAAAGAAGTCATAGCTCCAAAAAGAAACAGCTCAACTAACGGAAATACAAAAACGAGCCCGAAAGGATAAAAACATTGAACGAAGGCGCCTACAACGCGCCTCTGAAACAGCACAAGCAAAGGAGTCACGGCACCAAAAACAAAGAGCTCAACGATTACAAATACAAAAACGAGCCCGTATGGATAAAAACAATGAACGAAGGCGCCTAAAACGCGCTTCTGCAACACCAAATGCAAGAGAGGCACGGATCCAAAAAGAAACTGCAGAAAGGCTACAAAGTCGTTTAAAAGGTTTAACACGTTCAGTATTCCAACGAAGAAAAAGCCAAAGACAGGAACAATAGACAGACGCTGAACCATTCCGCCAGGTAGCTGAGAACGCATTCTATAATGAGTCCACTGTTCATGAAAATTCATTGGGATTAATGAGTGTCATTTGTGTGTGTGGACAAATATTGCATGGGATTGGAACTGTGCACCCTGAGCCAAATCACAACCGCAAATTTGCACAAATCTACATGTTAGATCTACATGACGCGGTTTATCAACGAATGAACCTGCCTGAAAACAAGCAATGCACAGAGCTGATAATGAGAAACGTAGCTGAAGTCCTAAACAATCACCCATTAGCTAACTCTATAAAAATGCTACATGAGGTTGAAAAAGAAGCCAATACAAAAGCCGAGGCGGAGGATATGGCACCAACTAAAATTGCCTTAGTGCTAATAAAGGACAAAGAACAGGATCCGAGATGATACAATGTTCCCATCGTTAATGAAGTGGCAATTGTGTTTCAAAGTAAAGACGGTGAGCCTCTGTTTCACCGCGATATTGTCATGCATTTATGTCCTGATGGAACCAACCAACCTAAATTCCAACGCGTGGACATTTGTTTTCCTAAACTTGATACTTTGACATACCCCATTCTGTTTCCAACTGGCCAGGAAGGATGGAGTGCTGGCATTTGCAGATATAAAAAAAATCAAGCACAGAAAAGATCACGTGTATCAATGAAAGAATATTTTTCCTACAGACTGTCAGTAAGACACCAGTTTAATCCATTAATCAATGCAGGAAAGCTAAATCAACAATACATAGTTGATGTTTACGTTCGAGCTGGATTATGATTCCTAACAGTACACGACATCTACCTAACGACACAACCACAGAACAACAAAGACAAGACCGCATGGATTAAAACAATACACGGAGGCTCTTACAACGCGCTTCAGAAAAACCACAAGCAAGGACGTCATTAAACTAGCCCGTATGGATAAACACAATGAACGAAGGCGCCCGAACAAACAAACCGCTTTAGTACAAATGTGTTTGAGAACAGAAAGTGATTGCCATTCTTGGATTTGCGATTCTTTTGAGAATCGCGGGCTTACTGGTTTAGGACAGAATGCATTGTTAACGTCACTGACTGGCACTCTACTGACAACATGTCACGAAAAAAAAAACAGCACAGTCCATGTAAACTCATATCCTCCTTGATTTTTGACCTTATGATTAATTGTCAATATCAAATAAATAAAGTAATTTTAAGAAGATGACAAGTCTTCTATAGTCAGTTCAATTAACACACCTTTTAAAAAGGTTGCATATACAAAATATAAAACAGAATCTCAATGATGTGGGACTCGCGAATAGTAACGAATAATATGTGACACTGAGAAATTATAATTCCTAATAACGGGAACAACTAAAAACTACAACTTCCTAAAACGGACACTGTAAATGTAGGCATTTCAATAAATAATTTAGGAGGCTTGTGTGTGCATTTCAATATCGATTTAAGAACTAGGTAGACCACCTGTTGTACTATAAACGGTAGCCCAAGCAGCACTTAAGAGTAAATAGTCTAACAGGACAATGACTGACTGAAACGATGAGGCCGCGCCGCCGACAATGAAGGTTCACACTGTCATTCTGCATGTTTAGAAGGCGCTGATTGGCTGAAACTGTTTACAGCGAACTGTCCCAATTTGGAAGTGCCGTATAGCGATCAGAAAAGAAAAGATACATTTCAGCATGCTGGACAGTAGTTTGTTTTTCTACAATACAAATTCAGTACGACACCAGGGTCTCCAAACACACAAATCTGAAGCTTATTACGTTTTACAGTGAAACTCTTTACATACACAATATAATTAGGGATGTGTACCCCCCTGACCAACTACGGCGGCCCAACCTTCTCTTGATAGCTCAATTCGCTCGCTATCCGTCCAAGTTCTAAATTTTTGTTAAATGGAGGAATTGAAAAAAAAACTTTTCACAAGAGGAGGATCAACGACGCAAACCCCTGGTGTTATTACTGCGAGACAGTTGCAATACCATTGAGCCACCTAATCGGGATAATTAATGAGCTCTGTACAACTGAACTACTACTACAGTTCTTACTGCAGCGGATGTAGACAATACAGTGGTGTGAAAAACTATTTGCCCCCTTCCTGATTTCTTATTCTTTTGCATGTTTGTCACACAAAATGTTTCTGATCATCAAACACATTTAACCATTAGTCAAATATAACACAAGTAAACACAAAATGCAGTTTGTAAATGGTGGTTTTTATTATTTAGGGAGAAAAAAAAATCCAAACCTACATGGCCCTGTGTGAAAAAGTAATTGCCCCCTGAACCTAATAACTGGTTGGGCCACCCTTAGCAGCAATAACTGCAATCAAGCGTTTGCGATAACTTGCAATGAGTCTTTTACAGCGCTCTGGAGGAATTTTGGCCCACTCATCTTTGCAAAATTGTTGTAATTCAGCTTTATTTGAGGGTTTTCTAGCATGAACCGCCTTTTTAAGGTCATGCCATAGCATCTCAATTGGATTCAGGTCAGGACTTTGACTAGGCCACTCCAAAGTCTTCATTTTGTTTTTCTTCAGCCATTCAGAGGTGGATTTGCTGGTGTGTTTTGGGTCATTGTCCTGTTGCAGCACCCAAGATCGCTTTAGCTTGAGTTGATGAACAGATGGCCGGACATTCTCCTTCAGGATTTTTTGGTAGACAGTAGAATTCATGGTTCCATCTATCACAGCAAGTCTTCCAGGTCCTGAAGCAGCAAAACAACCCCAGACCATCACACTACCACCACCATATTTTACTGTTGGTATGATGTTCTTTTTCTGAAATGCTGTGTTCCTTTTACGCCAGATGTAATGGGACATTTGCCTTCCAAAAAGTTCAACTTTTGTCTCATCAGTCCACAAGGTATTTTCCCAAAAGTCTTGGCAATCATTGAGATGTTTCTTAGCAAAATTGAGACGAGCCCTAATGTTCTTTTTGCTTAACAGTGGTTTGCGTCTTGGAAATCTGCCATGCAGGCCGTTTTTTGCCCAGTCTCTTTCTTATGGTGGAGTCGTGAACACTGACCTTAATTGAGGCAAGTGAGGCCTGCAGTTCTTTAGACGTTGTCCTGGGGTCTTTTGTGACCTCTCGGATGAGTCGTCTCTGCGCTCTTGGGGTAATTTTGGTCGGCCGGCCACTCCTGGGAAGGTTCACCACTGTTCCATGTTTTTGCCATTTGTGGATAATGGCTCTCACTGTGGTTCGCTGGAGTCCCAAAGCTTTAGAAATGGCTTTATAACCTTTACCAGACTGATAGATCTCAATTACTTCTGTTCTCATTTGTTCCTGAATTTCTTTGGATCTTGGCATGATGTCTAGCTTTTGAGGTGCTTTTGGTCTACTTCTCTGTGTCAGGCAGCTCCTATTTAAGTGATTTCTTGATTGAAACAGGTGTGGCAGTAATCAGGCCTGGGGGTGGCTACGGACATTGAACTCAGGTGTGATACACCGCAGTTAGGTTATTTTTTAACAAGGGGGCAATTACTTTTTCACACAGGGCCATGTAGGTTTGGATTTTTTTTCTCCCTAAATAATAAAAACCATCATTTAAAAACTGCATTTTGTGTTTACTTGTGTTATATTTGACTAATGGTTAAATGTGTTTGATGATCAGAAACATTTTGTGTGACAAACATGCAAAAGAATAAGAAATCAGGAAGGGGGCAAATAGTTTTTCACACCACTGTATATGTTGTTTGACATATACATGTTAAATTGGTTTAATTGACACAAGAGTATCATTGTTGTATTCTCCTAATGAAGACGAAAAAATTATATCCATCCATCCATCCATTTTCCAACCCGCTGAATCCGAACACAGGGTCACGGGGGTCTGCTGGAGCCAATCCCAGCCAACACAAGGCACAAGGCAGGGAACCAATCCTGGGCAGGGTGCCAACCCACCGCAGAAAAAATTATATTTATAGATGAATACTATATGAAGTATGGTTTTGAAGAAAATTAAGCGTTGTATAAAAAGGTTGCATGAATCACCTAATCTATTTATATATATATATATATATATATATATATATAAAGTTGATATATGACAATATATCTTTGACACTGTGTTATCAGACAAAGGAAATCACAGCAATCCACAATAACAATAATGAATATTCATCAACTACCTGAATTGTCATTTCAGGCCGTCACTTAACTATATCAACTGAAGGCTGTAGTATCAATACGAATTACAAAACTTTAACTAGAGAGTTAAGTGTCAGATAGACTCTCAAAAACATAGAGGTCAATGCCTTCGAGTGTGTTGAGGCTTCACAAAGCCTCCTTTAACTGCTCATGTCTGCTCGGTGCTCTGAACCGCGTGTCATGATGCAGTCCCAGTACACGTTTTCTCAGTGCTTCGAAGCTCATGATGCAATCCCAGTGCGCATGTCTGCTCGATGCTTTGAACGGCATGTCAACCCAGTACGCATGTCTGCTCAGTGTTTCCAAGCGCGTGTCACAATGCAATCCCAGTGCGCATATCTGCTTGGTGCTCCGAACTGCGTGTTATGATGCAATCCCAGTACGCATGTCTGCTCGGTGCTTTGAAGCTCATGATGCAATCCCAGTGCGCATGTCTGCTCGAGGCTTCGAACCACGTGTCAACCCAGTGCGCATGTCTGCTCGATGCTTCGAACCGCGTGTCAACCCAGTACGCATGTCTGCTCGGTGCTTCAAAGTGCGTGTCACGATGCAATCCCAGTGCGTATGTCTGCTCAGTGCTTCAAAGCATGTGTCATGATGCAATCCCAGTGCGCATGTCTGCTCAGTGCTTCGAATCATTATTCATCAAGCTCCCGTTTGAAGTAGGCTACATATGGCATCGGCAGAGTTCAAAAACTCGACAGAATTGCCAGGCAAAATGAATGTTTGTGGATGATCAATACATTTTAAATGATTGTGCCCAATAAGACTTAGTGGCAAAAAATAAAACTATAAATTATACATCATACAAATGCCGACTTGTAGAATGCATAATGCTGCAATGATGAACTTTAGTAATATGGGTGATGACACCTCTCTCACTATAATACTCTCATAAATATCTGTTCTTTGCCTCGTGCAACATTTTCATGCAACACTGAACATACGTCATATAGTATACATCTATATATAATTATTTTCGTCTTCATTACATACATACATAAAAGAACATACATTATATACATCCACTCTGCTAAAAAACAGTAGTGGTGCAGAGGTAGCGTTAGTGCCCCATAATAAGGCATGAGTGGGTTCAGTTCCCGCGTCCACACAGTGTGAATTGTTACCCAACAGAGTCTGTTTTTCTTTTTTTTCATTTAACAGCAAACTCCACCGTGGACCGATAGTGAGCAAGGCGAGCTATTGAAGTGGGTTTGGATTGCCATAGGTGGCCAAGTTGCACATACCCCTAGTAAAGATATATCAAACATGTATATTCAATATATCAATGGGCATCTTGTTTTATGTTTATAACAAAACAAATTATTTGAGTGAGGATTTCAACTGTTATTGTAGTTGTTGATGGTAGGTTTAGCCATTTAATATTACATTTTTAAATATTAATCAGGTGGAATGTGTTCTTACTTGTGGGGGGGGTGTGGGGCTACACTGTAAATTTGTTAGTGACTGGGATTGCGCCTCTTTAACTAGAAGATTGCTTAGGAATGATACAGACTGGACAACTATCATATGTGTTTTAGGAAATGTTTGTTAAAGGTTTGTTATCACCTTATTCAATGGAGGGATTCATAGACGTCAAATGGCAATGAATAGAAGATGGATTAATGTAAGTACGTGAGCTGCCTTATATGCAATTAGTCATCGCATTTTGATGGCGATTCTAAATGGGGATGATTCCTGAACAGATCTCTCATGCGACCCTTCCACAGTATCTCTCAAAATTATTTAGTTCAAATTGGTTATAAAGATTTCACTCCTGATCGTTTTTATCATTATTATTAATTCTGATAAGTCTTTAATTCGAATCGAACTCAGGCTTGCACTATGGTCAGAATTTGGGAAGCAACCACCTTAGTCAGTGGAGCCACTGACGCCGTCTTTTCTTCATAGTGAGCTTGTTTACTTTTGTGCTCCACAGAATATTGTAAAGTATTAATAAATGAAATATCTCAATACTTGATCGAATAATAACATCTGTGATTTAAGGATTTCACCTTTTCTTTCTCAAATGTGCTTATCTATATCATGGCAAAGTACAGGGATAAACCTTTACTATCCGTCTACTCCATTTTATTTACATCAGAAGAAAGAAAACATTTAAGGCTATTAAATGTGATCTCAAGAAAAGAGGGTTAATTATAATACTAATAACAGGAGTGAAAATAATGATACAGTGCAAAAGTGAATATTCATTGAAAGAGCCAGGGATCCAAGAGTGAGGCGTCTTATTTTAACTCTTGCTATCGTATAGTACTTTCTGCCTGTCGGCGTTAGTTATATGAATACAGTATACAGTGCATCACTTTTTCCACATTTTGTTATGTTACAGCCTTATTCCAAAATGGATTAAATTCATTTTTTTCCTCAGAATTCTACACACAACACCCCATAATGACAACGTGAAAAAAGTTTACTTGAGGTTTTTGCAAATTTATTAAAAATAAAAAAACTGATAAATCCCATGTACATAAGTATTCACAGCCTTTGCTCAATACTTTGTCGGTGCACCTTTGGCAGCAATTACAGCCTCAAGTCTTTTTGAATATGATGCCACAAGCTTGGCACACCTATCCTTGGCCAGTTTCGCCCATTCCTCTTTGCAGCACCTCTCAAGCTCCATCAGGTTGGATGGGAAGCGTCGGTGCACAGCCATTTTAAGATCTCTCCAGAGATGTTCAATCGGATTCAAGTCTGGGCTCTGGCTGGGCCACTCAAGGACATTCACAGAGTTGTCCTGAAGCCACTCCTTTCATATCTTGGCTGTGTGCTTAGAGTCGTTGTCCTGCTAAAAGATGAACCATTGCCCCAGTCTGAGGTCAAGAGCGCTCTGGAGCAGGTTTTCATCCAGGATGTCTCTGTACATTGCTGCAGTCATCTTTCCCTTTATCCTGACTAGTCTCCCAGTCCCTGCCACTGAAAAACATCCCCACAGCATGATGCTGCCACCACCATGCTTCACTGTAGGGATGGTATTGGCCTGGTGATGAGCGGTGCCTGGTTTCCTCCAAACATGATGCCTGGCATTCACACCAAAGACTTCAATCTTTGTCTCATCAGACCAGAGAATTTTGTTTCTCATGGTCTGAGAGTCCTTCAGGTGCCTTTTGGCAAACTCCAGGCGGGCTGCCATGTGCCTTTTACTAAGGAGTGGCTTCCGTCTGGCCACTCTACCATACAGGCCTGAATGGTGGATTGCTGCAGAGATGGTTGTCCTTCTGGAAGGTTCTCCTCTCTCCACAGAGGACCTCTGGAGCTCTGACAGAGTGACCATCGGATTCTTGGTCACCCCCTGACTAAGGCCCTTCTCCCCCGATCGCTCAGTTTAGATGGCCGGCCAGCTCTAGGAAGAGCCCTGGTGGTTTCAAACTTCTTCCACTTACGGATGATGGAGACCATTGTGCTCATTGGGACCTTCAAAGCAGCAGAAATTTTTCTATAACCTTCCCCAGATTTGCGCTCCGAGACAATCCTGTCTCAGAGGTCTACAGACAATTCCTTTGACTTCATGCTTGGTTTGTGCTCTGACATGAACTGTCAACTGTGGGACCTTATATAGACAGGTGTGTGCTTTTCCAAATCATGTCCAATCAACTGAATTTACCACAGGTGGACTCCAATTAAGCTGCAGAAACATCTCAAGGATGATCAGGGGAAACAGGATGCACCTGAGCTCAATTTTGAGCTTCATGGCAAAGGCTGTGGATACTTATGTACATGTGCTTTCTCAATTTTTTTATTTGTAATAAATTTGCAAAAATCTCAAGTAAACTTTTTTCACGTTGTCATTATGGGGTGTTGTGTGTAGAATTCTGAGGAAAAAAATGAATTTAATCCATTTTGGAATAAGGCTGTAACATAACAAAATGTGGAAAAAGTGATGCGCTGTGAATACTTTCCGGATGCACTGTATATATTTTAGACATCAAACACCAGAAGCCACTGACAAACCCATCTCTTTGTTGCCAGCCTGTAGCAGCGAAAAAGTAAAAGCAATAAGAGTTTTAACAGACGTCATTGAAGTGGATCATGAGTTTGTGTAACGTTAGTGAAAATGACCAGGAGGTGTCACTAGAGAGGTGAGTGTCAATTGCTTCGCAGTTTCGATACGATTTCCAACACAATTGCTTTAAACGTTTTGATGGTTCACTCCGCCCATCACTAGCTACAGGTTTTCAGTTTTCATTCCAGCCAGTTTCCCAATTAGACCTCAGGCCTTGCTAATAAGGAAACTTGGTGTTTAACTATATGGCTTGTTAGCACTTTCATTCATCAAAGACATTTAATTACATTGTAGATCAGAGGTCCTCAATTACAGTCCTGGAGGGCCGCAGTGGCTGCAGGTTTCCACTTCAACCAATTTTTAAATTAGAGCCTGTTTATTTACTACTAAAGCAATACGTTTTTGGGCTTAATTTTAGTTCTCTTGCCTGTTACAATTCAGAACCCTTAATTGCCTATTTTAGTTTTAGCTGCTGTATTTAAAATTTTAATTGTTGCCTGTTTTGTTAATCAGACATTAGTTAATAATAAAATGCAGATAACCAGTAAACCAGCAGCTCTCCAGCCAACGTGCTGCCTTTAAAACCTGTGCATATGCACCATTAAAAGTGTCTGTGTTAAAAAAAAAAAAAAAAAAAAAAGTATAGAAATAAATGAAAGGGGAATTGGAAGGAGTGTTAATTTTAATTCTGTTCTGGTCCACAAAACACATGGATAATGCTCTCAGGTAAAGAAACTCTACAGCGCAATTACAATTTCTCTTGGATGAATGAAAGCACTAACAAGGCATATAGTTTCAATACCAAGTTTCCTTATCAGCAAGGCCCGAGTTCTAATTAGGAAACCAGTTGGAAGGAAAACCTGCAGCCACTGCAGCCCTCCAGGACCGTGATTGAGGACCCCTGCTTTGGACGGTATGAGGAAACCCAGACAGACACAGGGAGAACTGTGGACGTGAACCCTGGTTTCCTTACTGCTCAGCAGCGGTACCGCTGTGATACCATGCTAAACGAAACAGCCGCACAAAATGAATCCTTCAACCCATCATTATTCTAGAGCAGTGTTTCCCAAACTCTGTCCTGTGGAACCTCTGTGTCTGCAGGTCTTTGTTCCAACCAGCTTCTGTTTTTAATTGAACTTCTGGGCTAATTAAGTGAACTGATATTTACCAAGTTCTGTGTTTAGGGAACAATATAGAAATTAGAAAACTAAGTTTGCTAAAAAAAAAAAATTATATATATATATATATATATATATATATATATATATATATATATATATATATATTAAAGTGTACCAAGCAGTTATATAGGAATAACGTATTTTTTTTCTTTTTAACAGTATTTTCATCTTGATTTTCATTCTACTTTTCTAGGTCTTCTAATTGTTTAATTAATCCATTATTTACTAATTAGTGGATCTAAAGTAGTAGCAGCCTTTTATTATTCAGTGTTTGCCTGAGTGTCTGATCTGCTCATTTCAAATTGTCATTATTAAGATACAACGAAGGGGGAAAAACTGCACAAACAGGGCGAAGTATAATGAAATCAACAAAAGAGAGGCATTTAAATCTATTGCAAAAGCAGAAATATTTCTAAATGTCTAATAAATGTAAAAATCATGCTGCTGTGCTTTTCTAAATGTTGAATAAAAGAAAAAAAACAGCTAATTAAATGAGATCAGTGCTATCAGATGTCACCGATTAGGAATCCGGTTGGAACAAAAACCTGCAGCCACAGGGGTTCCCCAGGACCGAGTTTGGAAAACACTGTTCTAGAGCAGGGGTAGGCAACGTCGGTCCTGGAGTGCCACAGTATGTGCAGGTTTTTGTTCCAACCCAGTTCCTTAACGAAAACTCAATTATTGCTGATGAAGCACATATTGCTTAAGTGACATTTTAATGCTTCATTTTAGTGGTCTCGCTTGTTAAGGTTCTCCAACCTTAATTGCTTATTTCAATCTTAAACTGCTGCATTCAGTGTTTTAATTGCTCCTTATTAGCAATAAGATGTAAAACAGGGGTAGGCAATGTCGGTCCTGGTGAGCCGCAGTGGCTACAGGTTTTCATTCAACCCAATTGCTTAATTAGAAACCAATCATTGCCAATCTCAGACCTTATTTAATTTTATGGCTTGTTAGTCTGTGCAATGTAAGGCTTTTATATCGTAGATTTTTTTCCTTTCCAAGGATATCATCCAAATGATTTGAAGCCTAAAACAGATCATTTTCAGTCTGTCACATTTTTCTATTAAGTGTTTTATTAAATCAAACCGTACATGATGAACACACACAGATGTAATTGGAAAAAAGCTAGCTGGAGAACTGCTGGCTGCTTTGTCTTTTACATCTTATTGCTAATAAGGAGCAATTAAAACACTGAATGCAGCAGTTTAAGATTGAAATAAGCAATTAAGGTTGGAGAACCTTAACAACCGAGACCATTAAAATGAAGCATTAAAATGTCACTTAAGCAATATGTGCTTCATCAGCAATAATTGAGTTCTCGTTAAGGAACTGAGTTGGAACAAAAACCTGCACATACTGTGGCACTCCAGGACCGACGTTGCCTACCCCTGTTCTAGAGCATCATCTCTTCTGGAAGGCAATGGAGTAATTGTGTATTTTTATTTCCAAATTACATGCTTCTTTGGCAGGTTTGGTGAAGTTGCATGCAGTCAATTAAGTGAGACTGCAGTCCTTTCCTTCCGTGAAATGTGTGGTATTACAAAGGAAAAAAAATGTCAGAGGCCCAAATGTGGTAATGTGCCTCACTAGCATTACCAGCAATAAAAAAAATAGTTTTCTGTCCTCTACAGAGTTATGATGGATGCATTTGTTTGGATAAAAAAGGACAAGAAGTATAAAGAATAAAAGCTTGCCTAATTGTCCATTTACAAAGCGCAGAGGGACGTCTTCGCTAACGATATGAGCACCTTCTAGGAAGTGTTGCGGCGGGTCTCTTGTAGAGTGGAGGGAAGGCGCCGCCATTGACCGGCCCGGATGGCGTTGTCTGTCCTCCACTCGAGCGCGTGCCTCCTGCGACCTCATAACACTAGAAGAGAGAGAAAAAGCGTGAAGCGTCGTAGTATCGGCTTGCCGTGACCTAGAAATGTGATCCTGTATTGTTTAGTAGCTCAGGGAAGGGGTTAAAAAAAGGCTCACTTTCAGTTTTGAGCAAAGCGCAGCACGCATTTCAAATGCTGGCATAGCAATGCGTGCGAGCACCGGCTGCTCGCACTTTTATAAAAATTGTACAGGGCGGGAGACGTCACTCTTCGTACACGCGTTCACATCATCACGTGCCCGTGGAGGGATGACGTTCGATGACTTAATTGGTCCGAATACAAAAGGGAATTTCCGGCCTCTACGGGGGTCTTCTGGCTAGATATTGCTGAGAGAAAGGTACAGGTGCTGGTCATAAAATTAGAATATCATGACAAAGTTGATTTATTTCAGTAATTCTATCAAAAAGTGAAACTTGTATATTAGATTCATTCATTACACACAGACTGATGTATTTCAAATGTTTATTTCTTTTAATGTTGATGATTATAACTGACAACTAATGAAAGTCCCAAATTCAGTATCTCTGAAAATTAGAATATCAATTAAGACCAATGCAAAAAAAGGATTTTTAGAAATGTTGGCCAACTGAAAGGTATGAACATGAAAAGTATGAGCACGTACAGCACTCAATATTTAGTTGGGGCTCCTTTGGCCTGGATTACTGCAGCAATGCGGCGTGGCATGGAGTCGATCAGTCTGTGGCACTGCTCAGGTGTTATGAGAGCCCATGTTGCTCTGATAGTGACCTTCATCTCTTCTGAATTGTTGGGTCTGGCGTATTGCATCTTCCTCTTCACAATACCCCATAGATTTTCTATGGTGTTAAGGTCAGGCGAGTTTGCTGGCCAATCAAGAACAGGGATACCATGGTCCTTAAACCAGGTACTGGTAGCTTTGGCACTGTGCGCAGGTGCCAGGTCTTGTTGGAAAATGAAATCTGCATCTCCATAAAGTTCGTCAGCAACAGGAAGCATGAAGTGCTCTAAAACTTCCTGGTAGACGGCTGTGTTGACCTTGGTCCTCAGAAAACACAATGGACCAACACCAGCAGATGACATGGCACCCCAAACCATCACTGACTGTGGAAACTTTACACTGGACCTCACGCAACGTGGATTCTGTGCCTCTCCTCTCTTCCTCCAGACTCTGGGACCTTGATTTCCAAAGGAAATGCAAAATTTACTTTCATCAGAAAGCAGCAGTCCAGTCCTTTTTGTCTTTAGCCCAGGCAAGACGCTTCTGACGCTGTCTCTTGTTCAAGAGTGGCTTGACACAAGGAATGCGACAGCTGAAACCCATGTCTTGCATACGTCTGTGCGTGGTGGTTCTTGAAGCACTGTCTCCAGCTGCAGTCCACTCTTTGTGAATCTCCCCCACATTTTTGAATGGGTTTTGTTTCACAATCCTCTCCAGGGTGCGGTTATCCCTATTGCTTCTACACTTTTTTTCTACCACATCTTGTCCTTCCCTTCGCCTCTCTATTAATGTGCTTGGACACAGAGCTCTGTGAACAGCCAGCCTCTTTAGCAATGACCTTTTGTGTCTTGCCCTCCTTGTGCAAGGTGTCAATGGTCGTCTTTTGGACAATTGTCAAGTCAGCAGTCTTCCCCATGTTTGTGTAGCCTACAGAACTAGACTGAGAGACCATTTAAAGGCTTTTGCAGGTGTTTTGAGTTAATTAGCTGATTAGAGTGTGGCACCAGGTGTCTTCAATATTGAACCTTTTCACAATATTCTAATTTTCCGAGATACTGAATTTGGGACTTTCATTAGTTGTCAGTTATAATCATCAACATTAAAAGAAATAAACATTTGAAATACATCAGTCTGTGTGTAATGAATGAATCTAATATACAAGTTTCACTTTTTGATTGGAATTACTGAAATAAATCAATTTTGTCATGATATTCTAATTTTATGACCAGCACCTGTACTTCGTAGAACACTGTCTTGAATTCAGCTTGTGCATTGATTTTTGTAAATATTTTTTCTTCTTATGTAAATATCTCTGGATTAGCTTTGGTGGAGGTATTTATTGGGCTGTGGTTAATGGTGCACTGTTTATTTTTGTATATACAATTTTTTTCTTTTTCTGTATTTTGAGTATTTGTCTTAGTAAGCGCTGTACTATACACCGTTTGGAGGAACAGCTTCCTGACTGGGATTTCTGTGGAGGAAGGCAGCTTTATTTTTGTGTATATATGGGTTTTATTAATTTGTGTGCATTTTTCTTTTTGTTTGGGATTTTCAGTCAGCACTTTAAATACTGTAAATAGTCATCATTTTTGGGCTCCGATTTATAACTGTTTTGTGTCCTTTGAGGCATTGGACTGTGTGTATAGATGTATATTTGCCGCAGGACATTATTTTTGTTTTTCTTTGTGCACCTGTAAATAAAATTTCACTTACTTTTTCAAAAACCCAACCCTTTTGTGTCCGAGTCTCCCTGTCTTACACCATCATCCTTGTCACACTCGGTCCCGCATACTAGACACCTAGAGTGTAGGCTGGTGACCCCAATTCCCACTACATGGGGTGTCACACTAAATTGAATAATCGCATTGTGGAATGTGGAAGTTTGAAACTTTTTTGCAGTAGTGTGAATCTGATCTAAAGTGTAAAATTAATAATGTAAGGGAGACTTCACATGGGGCATTATGTGTTTAGTTTAGCTGTTTGAAATCACAAACGGTGACATTCTAGGAGGAAAATCCATCCATCCATTACCCAATCTGCTATATCCTAACTACAGGGGCATGGGGGGGTCTGCTGGAGCCAATCCCAGCCAACACAGGGTGGAAGGCAGGAAACAAACCCTGGGCAGGGTGCCAGCCCACCGCAGGGCACACACGCACGCACCCACACACCAAGCACACACTAGGGACAATTTAGAATCACCAATGCACCTAACCTGCATGTCTTTGGACTGTGGGAGGAAACCGGAGCGCCCGGAGGAAACCCACGCAGACACGGGGAGGACCCAGGAAGTGAACCCAGGTCTCCTAACTGCGAGGCAGCAGTGCTACCCACTGAGTCACCCTAGGAGGAAAATGCAATGATTATATGCAGCCTTACGTAGCTCAGCAACACTGTGGCACTTGTGTAACAAACAAATGAGCACAATTCAAGTAGTGCTCTTATGTGAGTTGGCAGTGGTCAAGACCTGGCATTTTCCGGCTCGGTCCTGGGGGGGCTGCAGTAGCCACAGTTGTTTAATTCTAACTGAATTATTATGGATGCTGTTACTTCATTTTAGCTAAGTTGCTGTTATGACCCAACTCTTCCAGGCTACTTTTAGTCTTAAACAGCTGTATTCAGTATTTTGATCACTTCTTGCTTTCTTAACCAGCTGACAAGTGACAATGGAGCCAACAGGTCACCATCTAACTCACTGTTAAATGTATCTCTGTGTGTTCAGTATGATGTATCTTTATTAATCAAATATCTGGAAGGGAATGGAAGAAAACAAAAATGCTGAGCTGCAAATAATTAATTTGATTTAACCCACTGCGGTGGGTTGGCACCCTGCCCAGGATTGGTTCCCTGCCTTGTGCCCTGTGTTGGCTGGGATTGGCTCCAGCTGACCCCCGTGACCCTGTTTGGATTCAGCGGGTTGGAAAATGGATGGATGGATGGATGGATTTAACCCATTTATCATTTGAATTACATCCTCATGAAAAGGCAAGTCGATGATTGAAGAATGAAAGCACCAACAAGCATTTACAAGTTCTATTAGTGGCAGTATGTCTAACTAAGTAATTAGAGTTGGCACAAAAACCTGCAGCCACTGCATGCCTGCAGGGCTGATTTTAGGAACGCCAGGTAAAGAAGTGGCCAGCAGATGTGGAGCATCAGAGATCCCAGAAATGTCTTCAATGCCTTGTATGAAAGGTGGAGTGGAGAGACTTACACACACACACACACACACACTAAGCATGAGCAAGAATAGCTGCTGGGCACAGACACTCACACGGATCTCCCCTGGTGTGTCACACTTGCATTATCTCTTTCGAAAATGCCATGAATGTTGAGTTTCGCTTCTTTCCAAAACATTCAGACTTTTGCTAACAAAACCAATAATTTCAGTCATGGCTAAGAGTCATAGCCCTTTGTTGGTTTAATTTACTACAGTTAAACTTGAGACCCCTGATTTATGTTTCAATTTCTTTTTTATGCCTTTTTTGGTTCATTAATTGCTATCATTGTTATCTGTCTATATTGTGTACTTATTTATTCTTTGGCAATTTTATTTCTCTATTTAGTTTCCACGTGGGTAACCTTGTTTTCTGATTTCTGTTTGTTTGTGTTTTGTGGGTCGTCACCCAAGAGGCAAGACCACCTTTACCTCACTGTGGAGAACTGCCCCTCCCGTTTTTTTAAAATAAATACTAGGGGGCTCAGCCCCCTGATCACTTCGCTCGCCAACCCCCGGGCTGATGCTATGCGCTAGCCACTTCGCAGATATGCTGCTTGTGTATGGGAAGCGGATGTACAATTTAAACATTGTTATTTTCATGGGAATTGTTATATATGCGTAATAGAAGTAACTATTTTACATTACAGCGAGTAATTAACCATAGTAAAAAATATTAAAACCTAATAAATTGAAAGAAAATTATGGTTCATATTGCGTTAGAGGGATTCGTTGCGTTATATGTTTTCATTCTTTTTGGCTTTGAAATTAACAAGCAAATACTTTTTAAACTTACACTTTTACTGTAAAACTTCAGTAAAAACAATTTTTTTAATTAACTTTTCGTCTATATTGCATTGAATTTTGATTCTATGTTTGGACTTACATCATGACAACGCAATGTATAACTGCCCTTGAGTGAATATCGTTTCTTTCTATCTAATAAATAAACAGACTTTTTCGAATGTTTGTCCCTGTGATTTGTTAATTGTCATCGCAAAAGCTATTCTAACGGGAAACTGTAAATGTTTTAATATGAATGGCATATCAAGATCTAGTTTGGTGTTTAATGTTATCTGCAGAAGATGTACTTCATTACCTTTCTTGTGACCTGTTCAAATTATGCATGTCATTGTCGTGTGACTGATCTACAAGCTAGGATTGCCTGTTTACTCATTTCTTCTGTTGATAACCCTTTGGGATGAAATTAATCAATAAGATTTGGACATAAGTCTTTTTTTTATTGGGAACTTAAAGTGAGGAAAACTTAAAAATTTATAAGAGCGGAGAGTGCAGGAATTGTGTATAATGAAAGCATTCACATGAATGAGAGATGAGAGGACCGTGGGCATGGGCTGTTAAGCGGAAATGGCTGAGAGGAGGGCAGGACTTGAAAAAATCTCTTGGAAAAAGTCTCATCTCAAGATTTTCTTTTATAATAGAAAGATTCTTTTTGTTGCCCTTTTTACACTAAAATTGTCCTAATATTATGTCCAAGGTCACAAATGACTGATTATTTTTTTAATTTATTGCATTAATTAAATATTTCAATGACAGAATGAAATACTCATTAGCACATTATGTGCAGTGAAAAATAAAAATTGTATCATAAACGTTGTATGGAAAGAATGGTAAAGGGAAGCATCAGTAAGTGTATTAAATCAAACGAAGTTCTGTATTTTATTGCCTTCTTGTTTATCATGGCACCAGGCAGTGTAAATGTGCTGGATGTTGGTTAGACAGGCAACTGAGAATTTGGCTGCACTCAATAGAATTGACAGTACTTCTGCTGCCATTACAACTATATGATGTCTGAAAACGCATGAACGCTTTGTACACTCTTTACTCGATCATTTACAACCGTCGGAACCTAAACCAACCAACCGCATGCATTGCTAAGTTGCACTATTAACAATATACTTTACACTGATGTTTCTCTGCATCTTGCTACAAACTTCAGTGCTTAGTCTGCTTTATATTTTTTGTTTCCATAGGTGGCTTCAAAATGACATTTGCTTAACCTGATTGGCAGGTGAGAACGACTGCAGGTAGTGTTGGAAGGCTGCAATCCCAATATCCAAACCCGATATTTGTTGAGTGTTCCACAGCCAGCATTAGTCCAAAAAAAAAAAAAGTTTATTTTGTGATCTTTGCTGCCATCTAGTGGATAACACTGAACACTCCACTGTAGACGCCTAATGCAAACTTTTAGAAAATAGTGTTTCAGCGAAACCCCTTGAGGTCGACTTTTGTTCACATCTGCCTTGAAAGCTGCACTGTCCCTTACTTCTTTTAGTTTCTAATTATTGTTGTAATAATAAAAATCCTTAAATTATTTTTACCCAAAGCAATTTGCAAAAATTAAAATAATCTTCAAGAAACCGGAGGACTGAGTAAGGGTAACTGAGAAAATACAATATGGAGTGAATGAGCTGCTGGTACACAAGATAAGAAATGACACTGAAACATCCAGTGAGTGAGAGTACAGTCCAAAAGGGATTTGAAATCCATTCCTTCTTGGGTCTATTTCAGACATCACTTCAGAACATAGAAGTTGCATGAGGACTGGAAAGTTGCAAATGTGACTCCAGTCATCAAGAAGGGAGACAAAATGAATCTTAGTAATTATAGACAAATTACAGTAGTCTTACACCATAAAAATATTAAACTATAATAAGAAATAAATTAGAAACATAGCTGAAGGAAAATCATATTTTAAAGCGTGAGTTTATGAGAGGAAGGTCCATTCAATCCATTCTTTGGATTGTTTGAAGAAGCAACAACAACAATAAATAAGATAATTTACCTACACTTTCAAAAAGCTTTGGATACATTCCCACACAAAAGATAAATTCTTGAACTAGAACCATCAGAGGTAACCTACAAAACTGGATCTCTAGTTGTCTGACCGGCAGGAGACAAAAAGTACAGATAAGAGGAGAATGCTCCACTTGGAGCAAGGTCATCAGTGGAGTCCCTCAGGGGTCTGTCCTTGGCGCATTACATTTTGTGTTTTATAATACTGACAATGGTTTAGGTATAGTTAGTAAACTTGTCATATTTGCAGAAAACACTAAAATTGGAGGGATAGCAGACATTGAGGAGGTAGCAAAAAGAATTAAAAAAAGACCTGGGGCCTCATGCAGAATGGTGTGCATAGAATTCACACTAAAACATGGCATACGGACAAAAATGAAAATGTGCATACGCACAAAAAAATCAGATGCACAAAACCGTGCGTAAGTCATCTCCCATGTACTTCTGCTCCATAAATCCTGGTAAACGTGAAAAGTAATGCACGTGCACGCTCCTGCCGCCACACCCTGAATCCTCCCAGAATTTTGCATATTTTAATATGCAAATGAATATAAATATCACCTTCCCTGTTCAGTGTTTGGTCAGAAGAAAATGGCAAAAGCACATGAAAAAAAAATTTCAGCGAATGCGAAGTGGAGGCAAGGAAAAATGTACTATTTGTTGGCTTAAGCAGTGATATAAACAACAAAAGAAAAAGTCACACAAGTGATACAGAATGGCAGAGAAACTTGAAAGTTGAAGTTCAGAAAAGTCGCACAGTGCCCGAAATAAAAAAGAAGGGGTCAGATATCAAACTTCTTTCTCCATGTATCCAATTGCCACACAATAAGCTCTTTAATAAATGTCAGACCATTTGTATGTTTGAACACAGATTCTTCAAACCTGTTAAGGAACATTGAAATATCTTCATAGTACATATTTAATTATTCCATCCAGTCCCAGCTAGCATAGAACGCGAGGTAGGACCAATCCCTGGATGGGGCGCCAGCTTGTCACTACTGCTGTGCCACTGTGCCCACATGTTTAATTATTAACAGTATACATTATTTAAATTAAGTTAAAATTTTATCTGTATAATGTAATATACTTATTTGAATGCATTTCATTTTAAAAATGATATCAAGAGCTCCAAGAAGATAGTGCCTGGAAATCTAAATCAACTTAGAAGTGAGTCGTCATCACATGCAAATATGTGCTCTCTTCCATTGAATTGAATTGCAATCCTTTATTGTTATTGTATGGTACAATGAAATTTAATATGCAAATTTCCTATAAAATGATAATAATAATAGGATAAAAAATGAAAAATATACAATATGAAAGCATAAGTACAATATACATGTACATATAGTGTAGATAGTGCAAATGGTTCATAAAGTGGCTCAGGCGGTGCAATATTACAACTCTTAGTGCAAGTTTTCAGTGAGGTAATTGTAATTATAAGTACAAACAATTCTACCAGGAGCACTAGATGGAATGATTGATAGTGATGGGCCGCTCGATACTCAGGTTTCGACACTGTGTCGAGCTTTCGAAGCACTGGAGATCGAAGCGCCGCTTCGAGTTTTGCTTCAAATGCGCCCGTCACGTGATTTTGAGTCACGCTTGCGTAATGACGTCATTGATATCTGCGCAGTCAGCAGTCGAGTTGGTCATTCACTAGTCTGTGAAAGCGCTTTGGCTCAAAGCGTAAAAGCAGTTGTTCTTGCTACTGCGATAAGGTTCGCTAACCCGAGATCAAATCCTAATTTAGGCTCGCATATGTTGAAGTAAGGATTTTGTATAAAACAGTTAAGTAGTACTTGTCTGAAAGTTAACAAATATATTTTGGAGACATTATGAACGATTTACATGGGGCACCTTTTTCTTTGGTGTGGAATCGTGTCCACCTAGAATCTGTAACAAATTAATGAGCATATTTTGCGTAAGGTAGCACGTATTATAACAATCCAGAATCTACTCTACGCCATGTCGATCATATCAGAGAGGCTAAGAAACGCTTCACTAAAGCCGACGTGGTCATTACACCAGTATATGCGCAAGACACTCTCATTAAACGTTTTTACTATTCAGTGATTCCCAGATCTGTAGCTGATTTGTATTACTGATTTCCAAAAAGCAATGTGAGTAAAAGCGTGTGCTGCATAACTAATCACAACTGTCTTCTGCAATTTTAGGAAAGCTTCGGGAGTTCTGCATTAATGAGACAAAAACGTTGTAAAGAAACTTTGCGAAATCATCCAGAGGTGAACATAAAGATCACTCAAGTACTGACAAGAAGGAGCAGCTGGATAAGCACATCTGGAGCCAAACTTTCAAAAAAGCACCTGACTTTGTCAGCAACATCCTTTCCTTCTGAATGCATCTTATCAAAGGCTGCGCCGGGGGGTAAATAAGTAATCTTCCGAACTGCAGCACAACGGAGTAAATCATTGATGTAAATAAATTTATTGAAAGACTAAGCTTTTGTCGTTTCTGTATTCTTAAACCATCTTCCAGTCCCACAATCCCCCGCAGTCACTGTCACGTTTAACGTTCCCTGCTCCTCACCTGTCGTGTCACCCAAAGTATCAACACTCAGTGTCATTCAAGGCTTTACCATCCTTCCTTTCATAGACATAAAATAAGACACACATTCCCTCTACATACGTGTCCAATAATAATAGTAAACTGGCAGGAACGAGAAAAAGCACAAGATGGGAATATTCATGACAAGAGCCTCGGCATCAGGGTGAGGATGTGCCTCGTCACCCATTACGTGAGCTCGTCTGCCACCCTTCAGTTGCACTGGCACACCTTACACTCTGGGGCAATTGCAATGGAGAATACCGACAATGTACACCTTCAGAAGTGGAATAAATCGACTGTATAAGTAGAACATTTCAGATAAACTATGAATTTTGTTAATCATAAACAATGCAATAAAACTATTATATGTGTTGTTACTTTTTATTTATTCTCACCAAACATTACATATCTATATGGGAAATGAACATGGGTAATATGTTTATAATCATTCTCACTAAAATACACTGTCAAAATATATTAATGAGCAAACTGAGACACATTGGCCTTTAGGAAATATAAAAAAGCGTATGCGCTGCCATTTAGGACAGAATGCATTGTTAATTTGACGCACTCTCTACTGACGCGATGTCACAAAAAAAAAGAAACAGCACAGTCCGTACAAACTCTTCGCCTCCTTGGTTTTTGACCTTATGATTGTCAACATCAAATCAATAAAGTCATTTTAAGAAGATGACAAGTCTGCTATAGTCAGTTCAATTAATGCTCCTTTTAAAAAATTGCTTATACCGAATATAAATCAGAATCTCAATGATGCGGGACTCGCGAGTAGTAACGAATAATATATGACACTGAGAAATTGTAATTCCTAATAACGGGAACAAGTAAAAACTACGATTTCCTAAAACGGACACTGTAAATGTAGGCATTTCAATAAATAATTTAGGAGACTTGTGTGTGCATTTCAGTACCAATTTAAGAACTACGTAGGCTACCTGTTGTACTATAAACGCTACCTCAAGCAGCACTTAACAGTAAATAGTCTAACAGGACAATGACTGACTGAAACGAAGATGCTGCGCCGCTACAATAAAGGTTCACACTGTCATTCTGCATGTTTAGAAGGCGCTGATTGGCTGAAACTGTTTATAGCGAATTGTCTTAAATTGGTAGTGCCGTATAGCGATCAGAAACGAAAAGACACATTTAGGCATGCTGCACAGTAGTTTGTTTTTCTACAATACAAATTCAGTACGACACCAGGGTCTCCAAACACACAAATATGAAGCTTATTACGTTTTACAGTGAAACTCTTTACATACACAATATAATTAGGGACGTGTGTCCCCTGCCCGTCTACGGCGGCCCAATCTTCCCTCGACAGCTCGATTCGCTCGCTATCCGTCCAAGCTGAAAATATTGTTAAATGGAGGAATTGAAAAAAACCTTTAACAAGTGGAGGATCGACGACGCGAACCGCTGGTGTTTTTACCGAGAGACAGTTGCAATACCATTGAGCCACCTAATCAGGATAATTAACGAGCTTCGCACAACTGAACTACTACTACTGTTCTTACTGCGGCGGATGTGGAAATATGTTGTTTGACATATGCACGTTAAATTGGTTTAATTGACACGAGAGTATCATTGTTGTATTCTCATAATGAAGACAAAAAAATTATATTTATAGATGTATACTATATGACGTACGGTTTTGAACAAAATTAAGCGTTCCATAAAAAGGTTGTACGATTTACCTAATCTTTTTATATATATAAAGTTGATATATGACAATATATCTTTGACACTATGTATCAGACAAAGGAAATCACAGCAAACCACAAGAACAATAATTACTTCTCAGCAAATACCTGAATGGTGTAATGTCAATACGAATTACAAAATATAACTAGAGAGTTAAGTGTCAGATAGACTCTCAAAATATAGAGGTCAATGCCTTTGAGTGTGCTGAGGCTTCACAAAGATTCAGTAACCATGTCTGCTCGAGACTTCGAAGCCCTATCATGATCCAATCTCTGTACTACGCATGTCTGAGGCTTCAGAGCTCCGTCATGAGCTCAGTACTACGCTTGTCTGAGGCTTCAGAGCTCCGTCATGAGCTCAGTACTACGCATGTCTGAGGCTTCAAATCCCCGTTTGAAGCCCGTCATGACGCAATCTCAGTAGTACTACGCATGTCTGAGGCTTCAAATCCCCGTTCGAAGCCAGTCATGACGCAATCTCAGTAGTACTACGCATGTCTGAGGCTTCATGTCTGAGGCTTCGAATCTACTCGACGCTTCGAAGCCTCAGTTAACCCAGTGCGCATGTCCGAGGCTTCGAATCTGCTCGACGCTTCGAAGCCTCAGTTAACCCAGTGCGCATGTCCGAGGCTTCGAATCTGCTCGACGCTTCGAAGCCTCAGTTAACCCAGTGCGCATGTCTGAGACTTCAGCGGCACGTCATGAGCTCAGTACTACGCATGTCTGAGACTTCAAATCCCCGTTTGAAGCCCGTCATGACGCAATCTCAGTAGTACTACGCATGTCTGAGGCTTCAAATCCAAGTAGATATTGCTGCAGACCGGAGTAAAATGGGCGTTAATATCATTTTCGACTTCAGCCAATCATATATTAAATTTGCGCACGTCAGTCACTGATCAGCCAATCGCAAATTTAAACGTCGCTGTCAATCACCGTTTTATTCAACAAATCGCTAATCGGTGTTATTTGTCATTCATCGGCCACTTTAGCCAATTGCCTTTTGGATACGTAAAAAGAAAGGTGGGTGTAATTTCTAAAGGTGGACGTGTAAGATAATTTCTAAAGGTGGACGGCCAAGATAAAGTGACTGTAAGAGACGGAGTGTATATTCATAAAATACCTCTCCGACGATAGTCTACTAGTGTCAATATCTTACACTATAGCACTTTGTCGAGTGCATTATTAAGACTGCAGTGTATTTTTACCACAGTCATTTATGAAGTAGCGGTTCTGAAAAAATAATAATAAAAGTTTGCATATGAGATATTTATCGTTACTGAACAACGTCTGAAGAATATTTAAATGAACATAACAATACAAATTTGTGTCCGCCTAATTTTAATGGATTGACGTGGATTTAAGTGTGGGCTCTACTTGATTAAGTCAGTCAGATTAAAACAAATGTTTGACTGTTGGTGTTTACTCGAATGTCCAAATGAAATAGCCGCCTACATTTAACGGGTCACCTTAAAGACCTTAAAGGCTATGAACGTATTACAATTTTAAACGTTGAATAAACTGTCAGAGTTCCTAATATTCCATTGTAGCCCCTTCTTGCCTGCAGATCACAATCTGTTCTTTGTTTGCTGATGTCAGTGAAATATTCTTCGGTCTTCATGTCTGTTCTCAATATACCAGCAGCTCCAGTGAGTTTCTTGCCTGTGAATCACGTATTTAAGTTTGTTTTTTAGCTGTATTATGATTACAGATTATTACAAATCACATACTTGACACTCTCACGTTCAGGTATCAGGGAATATAAAACGTTAAGAAAGCTGGCAATAAAATTGTGACTTTAAAGAATCCATTGGCTGTCTCTATGTTATCAATGTTAAATGTAAGAAACACAGTTTTCATAGTGCTAATAGTCACCTTTCAATTATTTTTACAATGAAGTTTACTATGTTAAACGATCTGTGAAGAGCAAATATTATGCCTTCAAAAGACTAATAATTTTGCAGTTTTTGTGACTGTTAACCTGTTAATTAAGGGTATTCAATTATTTGACTTGATTGGACCTTTATTACTTTTGGGATTTTAAATACCTCTTTAAGATCGTCAAATATGTGTTTATTATAATACATATTACTTACATTTAGAGATTAAAACATGACAGATGTTTGTTCATATCTCATTTATCCTCAATTTGACTCCATCAGGTCCTTGTGGTGTGCTGAACACATCAGCCTGTCTTTAGGGTCTCTGAGACTGGAGGAGGTCAGGAGTCCAACTGTGCAGCAGGCACTGATGGGCATCAGCATCACGACTGGTAACAAGATAGAGATGACAGATATTTGAGCTGGACATAATCCTATATGACTACACAAGCAAACAGCATATTAAGAGCACACAGAGTCTGTATACTCCAGTATGGCCCTGACATAACAACCTGTACAGCTGTAAATGACTCCACTTAACTGGTCATTTAGCACACACTGCACTGAGGCTGTCAAGTCATAGCCATTAAATAATTCAATCTGAACAGCTGGAAATTTATTTTGGCAATGATATTTCTGATAAGGCATTTTTATATTGTCGTTTCTCATTGGTTTATACTGAAAATCTGGTTTACATGAATGTAGTTTTCAATAGTATGTATTATATATATATATATATATATAGTATATAAAAAAAATTAAAGGAACACTTTGAAAGCACATGAGATCTTAATGGGAAAAAAAATCTTGCTGGCTGTCTCTACTGCTATGGACTGAATTCAAAGACATCCTGAAAATCAAAGGGAAAAAACAATGCGGCAGGCAGGCGAGTCCATTTTGCCGAAATTTCATTGCAGTAACTCCAAATAGCACTCAGTAATTTGTATGGCCCCCATGTGCTTGTGTGCATGCCTGACAATATTGGGGGGGTGGGGGGGGGGGGGGGGGGGGGGGGGGTTTGGGCATGCTGCTAATGAGATGAAGGATGGTGTCCTGGGGGATCTCCTCCCAGATCTGGACCAGGGCATCACTGAGCTCCTGGACAGTCTGAGGTGCAACCTGGTGGCATCGGATGGACTGAAACATAATGTCCCACCCAGAGGTGTTCTTGGGGCAGTCAATGGGATCAATTCCTTCATTCTCTGACCACATGAGGCCGGCCGTTGTGGTGCACCAGGAGGAACCCAGGAGCCACTGCACCAGCATAGGGTCTGCCAATGGGTCCAAGGATTTCATCCAGATACCTAATGGCAGTCAAGGTGCCCACTGTTGTCTAGTCTGTAGAGGTCTGTGTGTCCCTTCATGGATATGCCTCCATAGACCATCACTGACCCACCACCAAACCAGTTATGCTGAACTACGCCACAGGCAGAATAACATTCTCCATGGCTTCTCCAGACCCTTTCACATCTGTCACATGTGCTCAAGGTGAACCTGCTCTCATCTGTGAAACGCACAGGGTGCCCACCAGTGGTAGACCTGCCAATTCTGTTATTCTATGGCAAATGCCAATCGAGCTCCCTGGTGCTCACTAGAGGACGTCGGGCCACCTTCAGGCCACCCTCCTCAAGTCTGTTTGTGATTGTTTGGTCAGAGACATTCACACTAGTGGCCTGCCTGCTGGTGGTCATTTTATATGCTCTGGCAGTGCTCATCCTGTTCCTCCTTGGCCAAAGGAGCAGAAACTGGTGAGTCCTGCTGATGGGTTAAGGACCTTCTACGAGGGGCCCTGTCCAGCTCTCCTGAAGTAACTGCTTGCCTGTTTCCTGGAATCTCCTCCATGCCCTTGAGACTGTGCTGGGAGACACGGCAAACCTTCTGGCAATGGCACGTGTTGATGTGCCATCCCAGAGAAGTTGGACTACCTGTGCCAGCTCTGTAGGGTCCAGGTATGGCCTCATGCCACCAGTAGCAACACTGACCGCAGCCAAATGCAAAATGAGTGACAAAACAGATGAGGAGGGAAAAATGTCAGTGGCCTCCCTCCACCTGTTAAACCATTCATTCCTGTTTTGGGGGTCATCTCATTGTTGCCCCCCCCCAGTGCCCCAAAGCAGCTGAAACTGATGAACAAGCCCCACTGCTACTTAACTGACCAGATCAATAGCCCACAAGTGTCACTGACTTGATGCTGTACTCTCATTAAAAAGGGTTCCTTTCATTTTTTGAGAAGATATATCTATCTATATATATACTGTATATCTATATCTATATCTATATATATATATATATATATATATATATATATATATATATATATATAATGTCAAGACCTTAGAACAACAAGGTCCTAGCTGTGAGTCATGGTTTTAGAATACTGAGCTTCAAAAGTTGTGACTATTTATCAGGCGTATACAATCCTTTTCTTTTAATTTTGTTCCCATATGTAAAACCTGTATTTTAAGTTAAAAATGCAAGTGTTATTGAAAATGTGACTCCTAATAAAAGATAAGTAAGAACCATATTATTCTGGAGTAAGTTTGTAAGTGAACAGCAAAGCCTTGATCAGGATGCTCAGTTTCCAAGCTCTTTTATCTTGTGGGATTACTAGCAAAGTGCACACCATTTGTAACCATGTGGATACGAGTGGAGGCTCTGGTCATATCTATCGGTTCTAACAGTGTTAATACGCAAGGTAATTGGACCAGCACCTCTTAACAGAACACTCAGTATTATCACTACCAAAAACAAGATTTTATTAATAAATATTCGATATAAATTATGCAACAATTTCAAGAAATATTTACAATTATCAATAATGATTGGTCAATTGAATTGAAAGAAAGAATGCACAAAGATTAAATTTAACAAACAGACTGATCAAGGAATATACTGAAGTATTAAAACAACAGCATGCCCACTTCTATATATTATATATAAATAAAACAACAATGTAAAATGCATAAAAACTATACAAAGCAGTTATAACAATTAAAGAAAAAATCCAGATGACATCAATTGTCTAAAAACAGACACGCAATTTCAAATATACAGAACTTAATCAACAATCTTTAACAATAACAGAAAGTGTCCTTTATTATTTACATCAATAGTTACATTAAATATATACAACTCTATTTTGCACAGTCATTTTAACACACAGAAATAAAAAGGCAAAAGAGAAGTAAAGAAAGAGACACATTTATTTGAGTAGAGTTGAGATGTAATCCCGAGTTTAAATGCCTCAGTGGTGCTTTCCTTGTGCATCCAACTGTTGTAAAACAAGTACAGTTTGTCAAACTCTTCCCTCTCACTAAAAAACAAAAGAAAAACAACCACACAAATGAACAAATTCTAATCATACCAACCAGAAACACTGCTGCATTTGTCATTTGAAACCACAATTCTTGACCTTGTACAGTTTAGAATAAATGCTACATATAGCATACTTCTAAATGTAATTTTACCAATACTAAAAATGTACTAATGTATAGTTTAAATGTCACTTTAAACATATATATTCACATTTATATATATTTAGTTTATATTCTTGTCTAAATTCACAACAACTATAGGGTATTCCGTTTAACAGAATAATGGTGCTGAAAAGAAAAAGAAAGGACTGTTTATTTTCCACATGACGTACCACTCACTGTATGCTGGTCCATCCATGAACAGATTTTCTGCCTCTGGCAGAGAAGTCCTCTCAACTGTTTGTACAGCTTTAATAAGAGCCCATCAAAAACACAGAAAAAGAGAGGATGTTACTCATAGACACACTTTCTGTACTCATTAGTGATTTACTGAAGGCTAATTAACCTCTGGTATCAGCACATCCAGAATGATGCCAACTCTGTCAATCCTCTCAAAAGTGCCTACAGCTGTTCATCTAAGAAGTTGTAGAGGCCATCTATCAGCTCCTCATCTTCTATATAAGTCATTACCCGGTGACCTTTAGGATTTTCATAATTTTTTAACCATTTGGACGATACCTTACGAGATACAACAACCTGTTGGACAAGAAAATACAAGTGTTTGGCACTATAAAGTCATCATAGCTCTTTGCTGCCAGACAGATTACAATACCAAAGTTTTACTTGTCATCTGAACTAAGTTACCAGCAAGTGATCATCTGCTCCATGGTCCTTTATTATGAACTCTAACTGTTTTTCATGATGAGTCCTCCTGTAGGCCCTGCTGATCTCTGCAGCTGCAAAAATCTGAGCCACTTGTTCTTCAGTCAGCTGCCCTTCTGCAGCCACACAGCCAGCCTGCTCTCCTACACTGTGGACACACACAAATAAATGCAGCAGACTGTCACATGTAGTATTTGTCTTATGCAAGCTGTCTGGTTTTGGTCTGAACAGTTGTGTTTTCTCGGAAAAGTGGACACATTGGAAGACAGTTGAAACTGTGAGGATTACTCTGTGGATCACTACAAAAACTCCTGTTGGATGTGATCTCAATAGCTTTTCTGAATACATCCATTACTTCAGAGTAGTATGATTGCACCAGTCCGGACACTGGCTAAAGTAATATGCAAGTCACAGAAAAGCTTTGAAGATATTTTTATTCTAACCATCAAAATAACCAATCTAACACTCCCCATGTGACAACGGGTCAAAAAGCTTATGACAATCACTCATACCATGTTCAATTTTAAGGTTTTTACTCAAGTTGAACCAAGTATCAAACCACAGTGGTAGACTAAGTTCTACATTAATACCTTGGTGTGCCTGTATCAGTATATTCCTCAACGAGTTCACTGCTGCCATGATCTTCTTGGTCCTGACTTTTAGACATTAAAAAATTGATGTTATTCATTTAACAGAAAAAAAAAGAGTGCCAGTAAAAGTTTACCTGTATACACCAAAACACACACTGGTGTATTTAAAGTAACACTATATGAACTTATTTAGACATTAAAAAATGTAAAATTCCAAGCTTATTTAAACTATTTTCCCCTGGTTGGATGTGAGGTGTCACCTTTGATTGTCCAAGCATCCCAAAAAGGCGCGTCTCCAAAAGCAGGGTACCCGCACCGGCACTCAGCAATGGTACACTCAGAACAAGTAGGCCTACCAATATCTGTAAATTATTCTAACAAGGCACAGGTCATTTGGCACCCACTAAACCAGACCATAGGAGATGGCCACATAAAATTATGGGATAAATTGTTAACAAAACAAAAAGGAAACACTGAATATTTACCACCTATACTCAGCCTGGGTTAATGGGAACATACCTCCGTAGGAAACTGCTGTTCTGCGGTGATCTCGTAAGTGTACATTTGCTCGTATATACGAGCGTGAAGAATACAGTCATGGATGACAGAAAGGGCACAAAAACACATCTGAAGATTTGAAGTATGGACGGAATGTCTGTGGTATTTTTGATCGTGATATGATCCTGTTTAAAAAAATGTAAAATAACATTACAGCGTTTTAATCGAACATCTCACAAATGTAAATATGCACAGAGTTAATAGGGAACCAAACTACTGGCGGTGATCTACTAGTATTCCACTGAGCACCGGAGAGGGGGGTGGGTGTGGGTGGATGTTGCCCGTGAAACTTGCTTTGCGTCGTTTGAAGATTTGCCGGCACCGCTGAGTGCCGAACCACTTCAAGCACTGAATATGCATCAATTACTACAGCGAAAATGATTATTAATACAAACGTGAATACAATATATATTAATATTTATACAAACGTACAATCACAACAAAGAAACAAAAAGTTATTTGAAAAACACGAAGAAAACTTAGCAATTGCAAATTTCATACGTTTTAATTTAGAAGCAAATTTACTTCCATTGTCAGAAATAACAAACAATTCGTTTCGTCGCTTCTTCTTTGGTCTAATAGAGTTTCTTCGCTGCTGCTATTTCAAAAGAAACTCTATGAGGCGGAACCTCAAAGCGGTAGGGATCACTAACTGTGAAAAGATTGGTGGAAGTTACACTTGATAGACAACTTCAAACGTTGAGTGAGTTTTTGATTGTCATACTTTAACAACAATCTCATTCGTTGAAATTCTGAATTAGCCAATACTATCCACTTCAATTTACAGTTATCCCGCCTTCAGATCCGCCCATAATGTCTCCGGTCTGCAGCAATACCCTTCTCTTCAAATCCCCATTCGAAGCCCGTCATGACGCAATCTCAGTAGTACTACGCATGTCTGAGGCTTCGAATCTGCTCGAGGCTTCGAAGCCTCAGTTAACCTAGTGCGCATGTCAGAGGCTTCAGTGTCCTGTCACGATCTCAGTACTCAGCATGTCTGAGGCTTCGGCACCCCATCAGGATGCAATCTCAGTACTACGCATGTCTGCTCATTGCTTCGAACCACAATGCATGGGGGCGGGACATTTCCATTCCTCATGTCAGCTTACTGCTTTGACCCGAGAGAGTTAGGAAGTTATATTAATTACATTACACTGCATATTCCACCACCAGGTTACAAAATTTCAACAGAGTTGTGATTGGTGAAACAAATCTTTCTGGATCATCAACACAACTGAAATTATTGTGCAGTACATTACTTAGTGTCAAACTATAAAATGACAAATTTTGCATATTAAAATGCTGACTATTAGAATGCATAAGAACAGCTGTACTAATATGGTTCAAAACACTTCCTTCACCATAATACTCTGGCTGTTCTCATAAATATTCCAGTCTCTGTGTTGCACTGCCTCACTTCTATAGTGAACAGTGTTATGCGTGTATTCACTGAATATAGAAATCAGCATATATATGATTGTACCGCTACTTCGCGGTTCACTTTTCGCGGATTCACGACTTCGCGGGTTTTTAAATACAAGTGATTGCCCGCCTATCGCGGAAGTTATGTTCCAGACCCATCAGCAACAGGAGAAAATCCGCGATATAGAAAGACCATATAAATAAACATTTTTATAGTTTAAGCCTTAAAATACCCATCCCACATGCTTTAAACACATGTAAACTTATAAAACACACTTTGTTAACACATATGATATGTGAATGTCGGGCTAAGGATATGAGTAACATCTCACTATTATAAAACATTTTATAACAAGACAGTGAGACAGGAAAATTGGTGATGTACAAGCTTTTAAATTATTGACACGCAGAGGACAAGCAGCACAAAGCCAGCACAAAGTCCACTTCTCCTTAGCGTTCATTCAGCTCCCCACCCCCTTGACAATGCAAAGTGGCAGGAGCGTGCTTCTCCTCCGGGGAGGGGGGTTTGAGCGAAGGTGCGTTCAGCTCTCACACACACACACACACACACACACACACACACTCCTCCTTCTTCCGAACGCGCAGAGCGACAAGCAGGCATTTTGGCAGAAGCAGCACAAAGTCCATTTCTGCTCAGCGTGAGTTCAGCTGCCCCCCTTCACAAAGCGAGTGCAGACACATCGACGTCTGATTGCTGCGTGCAGTGTGCAGTGTTGGTCTGCGGTGTTTAAGAATGTAGAAAGTGTTTAAGAGCATAGGAAGTGTTTATAAGAGCGTGGGAAACAAGAGAGTGAGAAAGGTTTATAAGAGTGTGGGAAGGGTTTATAAAGCCTTAAAATATGTATAAATAATAAAATAAATATAGGTCGCTACTTCGCGGATTTTCACCTATCACGGGGGGCTCTGGAACGTAACCCCCGCGATAGGTGAGGGATTACTGTATATATATATATATATATATATATATATATGCAGCTGGAGATCCACAAAGGGAGAAAAAATGTATCATAAAGTAGTTTTTATTCCTGAGCTTTCAACCCCTGCCAAGGGTCTTCATCAGAGGATAATGCTTAGACTTGCAAGAATCAAAGGCAATATATAGCAAAACATTATGTGGATGGGGGGTGGCTAAATCAGTGTGATTGGGGGGGGGGGGGTATTGGGTGTACAGTTTATTTATTATGAACGTGTTCTTCTTGTGTGTCCTCACAGGTGGCGCAGTGGTAGTGCTTCTGCTTTGCAGTAAGGAGACTGTGGAAGATTGTGGGTTCGCTTCCCGGTTCCTCCCTGTGTGGATAGCGCTTTGAGTACTGAGAAAAGCGCTATATAAATGTAATGAATTATTATTAAGTTTACATATGCTGGATTTACGTCCAAGTGTCTGTTGATGGCGTTCTCATTTGATAACCAAGATTCGGCCAGCTCTCTGCCACTTTTAGTACTGGCCTTAAATTTGACTTGTCCCAGTTAAATGAATGTCCTGTTGATTTAGTATGCGTGTAGATCAATGAAAGTGAGTCCTTTCTTCTGACGGCGTTGCGATGTTCCTGTATACGTGTTGCGATTCTTTTTGAAGTTTGTCCTATGTATACTGCTGAGCAAGAACTGCGTGGAATACTATAAACTGCGTTTCGTGTTTCTGCTATCGATTTCTTGTTTTTAGCATTAAAGAGGACCGTGCGCAGATTGTTCATGGGTTTGTGTGCTATTCTAACGCCTGACTTGGCCAGGATGCCCGCTGTACCTTCTGACACATTGTGGTGATAAGGGAGTGAGTGCCAGGTGGGGGTGGGGGTTCTGATTCAGTTCAATTGTTTGCTGAGTTTTTTGGCGTCTTCTGTGTAAGCTCCGATTAATGAATGTTTTTGAGTATCCGTTTGAAGTTATTCATTCATTTTTGTTTCCTTCGTATTACAGTGGGTGTGGACTCTTCTGAATAGAGTTTTAACACAGCTCCGTTTATGAGATACCGGGTGGTTGCTGGTGAAGTGTAATATCTTGTTTGATATTCTATATGTTCTATTTACTGTGTTATATGTTGTTTTTATACTGTTTGCTACGATATCACTGTTTCTGTCCCTTCTCATAAATATTCCTTTTCTTCCTCAGGTTCATTATTACTGCTATAATTACTGCATTAATGTTCAATATGTCTGTCAGTCAGTTAGTCATTGTCCAACCTGCTACAGTATATCTAAACACAGGGTCACAGGGGTCTGCTGGAGCCAATCCCAGCCAGCACAGAGCGCAAGGCAGGAACAAATCCCCGGCAGCATGCCAGCCCACCGCAGGACACACACATACACCAAGCACACACTAGGGACATGTTAGGATCTCCAATGCACCTAACCTGCATGTCTTTGGACTGTGGGAAGAAACCGGAGCACCCGAAGGAAACCCACGCAAACACGAGGAAAACATGCAAACACCACGCAGGGAGGAGCCGGGAAATTAACCCGGGTCTCCTTATTGTGAGTCAGCAGTGTGATAAAGATGTATCTAATGAAAATATGTGTCTTGTTTCATGTATATGATGAAATGGTAGATCTAGCTAACGTAGAGGGTTTCATTAGTTGTATTAGCTATATTATGTTACAATAGGTAAACTGCAGGTCTTGTACTTTGAACGTTAGGTGATATACGTGTATCAAGTCTTATTTGCGCATGCTTCGAGATACATGATTAGTATGGGCTGCTCTTACGGTAAACAAGAATAAATGTTTCTGGCAAAGACAGATTTTTTTTTAAATTACTATAAATATGGATAGCTGCCTGCTCTTTGTTTCCAGTGCATTAGTAGATCTTCATGCCGGCGTCTGTATCAATCGATGAAGAGTCTACAGCGTCGTCATTAACAAGGCTAACATGGGGTGAAGTAATTGACAGTGCTGATAAAAGTAAACACACAACATATCTCAGTGACATTTGGCTTTACCTCCCCTTCATCATCTCACGTGCACTTTTAAACAAGCTTCAAGGTGTCGTTTTGAAACATTTGTGCGTCAAAAGCTCAGCGTCTCATTTCCAATGCACGTGATGATGTGGATGTGTAGCGCCAGTTCGTATCAGTATAGTTATTGCAAAATTTAGTGACAGTTAGTGATGGACCAATCACATTTCCACGAGGTGTAGTCTAGTTTGGTTGAAGAGTTTAATTCAAATACTGATATATGCTGGTTTTACATTGGAATTAGAATATGAATGTACATTATGCCGATTAAATTCCCGATTAGAAGTCTAACACCAACCAGGTTTTCAAGGAGCATTGCCGCATAATCGGAACTATCAATCAAACGCATCAGGCAACGGAAATCTGCAATCCCCAGACAGATGCTGACCAGGTTTGTTATTGAACACGAGACCTGGCGCTGTCCGACTGGCGTAATTGTTCAAGCCACCGTTACGCATACATTTACTTCTAAACAACGGTAATCCGTGCTGGCGCCTAACGTAACTAGTCAACGTTGATCCGATTACTGCAGAATAATTACTTGCTAAGCGTATGTCGATTTACAATGCTTGACATTATTGCCAATTATAATTTTTGTCTTCAAAGGTGTATATCACAACTTCATAAAGATTCGGTATTCGTCCACAATGCTCTAAGGGTTTACTGTTAAAATGTGCTGTTAATACAAATGGCCAGGAGGTGTCCCTAGAGAGGTGAGTGTCAAATGCTTCGAAGCTTCGATACGATTTCCAACACAATTGCTTCAAACGTGTTGATGCTTCATGAGGCTTCACTCCGCCCATCACTAATGATTGAGTGCGTTTAGAGCTCTTGGGATGAAACGGTTTCTGAACTGCGAAGTTCATGCAGGAAAGGCTCTAAAGTGTTTGCTGAATGAGAGAAGTTCAAATAGACTGTGCGCATGGCTGAGGCAGCGTGTACTATAAATGTTTTAAAGGGTAGATGCTGTATCCCGATAGTTCTCTGCGCGCCCAACACAGCCCACTGTAGAGCTTTCCGCGCGCCCAACACAGCCCACTGTAGAGCTTTCCGATCAGCTGCTGTAGAGCTGTGATTCCACACTTAGATACGTTGGGTTAAAATACTCTGAGTGGTGCAGTGAGAGTAACATGCTAAAGCAGCTATGGTATTTGGAATAGTTTGGCCATTCGATTACACTCAGATGCCCTTAATTTATAAACGATATGCGATTAATTTTAGTGTGTTTGATAAAGTCGCATCAGGGATGTGAATCTAAAAAAGAATGGGAAATGACACAGGAACAGTAGCACTGCTTTGACACTGGGTGCTGCCAGTTTGCAAAACTGAGTGGAAACATGCATATATACAGGTTAAGGCTGGTGTGAGAATGTGAGGGGCTTTACACCAAGTTTAGTTTTTATACATATCGAAGTGAGCATGGAAACAGGCATACACAACATTTTTGTGCGTTTGCACCATTTATAGATGAGGCCCCTGGACCACCTTCAGAACTGGCCAAACATCTGGAAAATGCAGTTTAATGTAGAAAAGTGCAAAGTGCTACATGTGGGCAAAACAAACATTAATTATAAATTCAAGATGGGAGACACTGCATGAGTCTGGGTTGGCTCCATGCTCCTTTGTCACATCTGGAAGCCTCTTCAACCCAAAACTGGCGATAGTCATGTACTGAGATGAGCCAGGCAAATGAGGAGACATACATTCAACAAGGGGTTAGTGTGAAAAGTCTCTGTGCTTTTATTAAAATTTATCCAAAAAGAGTGCAATGCCCAAATAAATAATCAATAAAATCAGTGATTGTCCAGTGGAAGTTAAAAGCCCAAATAAATATTTCCATAAAACAAGGTTAAAACACAAGGGAAAACATTCTTAAAAACAACAAGCCTTGGTGCAGTTTTCTTAAATCTGACATCACCCTGGCTTACTCTCTTCAGATTCCTCAGCATGAGATGTGAATGAGCAGGCATGGATAACCCTTTGATCCTGCTCAGGCCCCTGTTGCCAGTACCTTGCTGTGTACAGGATGCCACACAGAGGTTTACTCCCACCGACTCCTGCTGCCAATCCCCAGCCTTGTGGGGGAGATCTTCTTGAGTGCTTTGCTGCTTCCAGACTGCTCAACAGCAGCAACCCTCAGCTCCCTCTTGAGCCTCTGCCACACACTACTTCCCTGTGTCTCACTTTCCCATTCACCTGCATCCCCTCAGTTGCACTGGCTCCTGACCTTCTCTCCATTCATTTAACTTCTGTGTCTTCCTTTTTTCAATCTTTCTTTTTGTCCTTCTGTCCTCCTCCTCTGTCATGCAGGCTCCTTTTAATCCTCCCCGACTGGGCACCATTGTGGTGCTTCACTTTACCTACTCCGAGGTGTGAACGAGGCACCTGACTGATCCGCTCATATTGGCATGTGCATGCATGATCAGCCAAGCACCCCAACCAACCCCAGGGTGAAGTGCGCTCACACACACCCAGACCCTATCAGAACCTGCACTTCCCAGGACATGATCACACCTCTTAAAAGGATTTAGGGGATATGTTGACACATTTTCATCAACTAAACAAAAGGCAAATAAAATATTAAGTTATATCATAAAAACTCTTGAATTAAGTCAAGGAATGTTATGCTCTAACTACATGATGCACTAGCAAGATCACACTTGGAGAATCATTACTGTTAGATATTCAGGTTTTTTTTTTTTTTTTTTTAAGAATGTCCAGTTGGGCGCATTGCTGTTTGCAACACTATGGCTCTTTTTCCATAAATGAAGTGTCAAAGGAAAGGAGTCAGAGGGAGACGAAGAGAAGGTGAACTGAAAGAAAGTGAATGTACAGAATTATACAGCATAAAAATGACCACTTAGGAACTGATTGTATGTTGACTTGTTAGTTTTCAGTGAACAATTTCACATACATTGTGTTCACTGCAAAAGGTAGATGACAGAGAAACAGACACAAGTGCATGAAATACAGTGAACTGCACTTTAATGGAGTGTTTTGTTAACAAGTTCAATTGAGTGCCTTTGATGTCATTCAGAATTGACTTGTTGCTCGTGCAATGACTGGTTAAATTCTCCTTTACAGTATTTGTAAAAAAACAAAACAAAACAAACAAAACAAAATAAGCCCCATGGGTTACAAAATCATTATGTGACAAGTCACTGCAGTGTTCATCTATCAACAGAGAATAAAAGACTATGCATTAATGGTAGATCCACAAACCTAATGCAGACTTTGTCTTGTATATTATAGGGAAATACAACTACTGTATTTTCAACACTGACCTGACCATTCGGAGGGAAGGTGGAAGGCAGCCACATCATTTTCAGAGTATTCAAGTCCATACTGATGACAGCACACTAAACCGGAGAGCTGACCTGCCAGTTTTACTACTCAAAGTGTGTTTCATGCAAAGTTAAGATATTAAATTCCTATTAAGGGCTATACTGTGGATAAGCTCTGGACTTATTATACTAAATGCTGCATTAAAATCCACTAACTGGCTCTTGCCATAAGTATCTGGAGACTAAATGCTGCAAAAGTGGAGCATATTATCATTTATTTCATTTGCAACCAAACTGTTAATTGAACTGGAGACTAAAGAAGAGAGTCCATGCTAATCATGAGATGCCAAAGAATTAAATTTTCCATTTTTATTATTATTAGGGTTTGTCTCCATAGTCATTAAAGCAGGAAGTGTCTTGTTTTTTGACACAAGGACAACTGGAAACAGGCAGAAGGGTTAAAATTGTTTGAAAACAGATGTGCTAACTCATCAGCAAGGTGTCATATTGCTGGAGGAGAGGGGTATTTATTGACTTGGCTTCTGGTTTTATGTATTTGTGATGTTCCAGGTTGGCCCCACTCTCCCTTGTCACTTCTGGGAGCATCTTCAACCCGAAACTGGTAATAGTCATGTACCGAGATGAGCCGAGCAAATGAGAACACACATATTCAACAAGGGAATGGTGGAAAAATGTTAATGTGCTTTTATTAAAACCAAAAAAACAAAGGCTCAAAAAGTGCAGTAATCAAATCATTAAATAATTAGTACACTTGAGGTTAAAGGTCATGAAGTAAATATTTTATTAAAATGATTAAAATCCACAGACAGAATTCATCTATTAAAACTATATTGAGCCACAGTGCTCTCTCTAAAAATGATATCCCATACCTCTGCATGAGAAACATCTGCCAACAGGCACAGCCAAACCTTTAATGGGGCTCAGGTCCTCATCACCAGTTTTTTGGCGTCTGTAAGGCACTGCACCAAGCATTAATCCCTTCGCTTCCACTCCTTGGCCTTACATGGGAGTCCTCCTGGAGTGGCTGGTTACTCCTGCTTTCAGGCTGCTCAGCAGATACAACCCACAGCCCCCTCTTGAGTGTCAGCCATACCCTCCTCTGCTGGGGTTAACATTCCTGACTGCGTGCCTCCACTCTGCGTTGCACCAGCTCCTCTCCAGGGGCCTCATGTATAACGCCGTGCGTAGAACTCACACTATAACATGGCGTAAGCACAAAAGCGGGATTGTGCGTACGCACAGAAAAATCCAGATGCAGGAATCTGTGCGCACGCAAACTTTCACGTTCTTCCACTACATAAATCCCGATCGCCGTGAAAAGTAACGCACGTTCACGCGCCTTCTGTCCCGCCCTAACTCCTCCCAGAATTACGCCTCTTTGAATATGCAAATCAATATAAATAGCCTTCTGTGAAAAGACAATGGGGAAAGCACAGGGGAAAATATAAGAATTTCAGCGAATACCAAGTGGAGGCAAAGGAAAAACGTACTATTTGTTGGTTTAAACAGTGGTATAATCAACAAAAGGAAGTTGATCGAGTGACATAGTGTCGGAGAAACTCGAAAGCTCAAATTCACAAAGTCGCACAGTGCCCGAAATAAAAAAGAAATCGCATATCAAAGTCGGCATGAAAAGGCAAGTCGTAGCCCACCGTCTGAGTGTCATATGAAAGCTTATTAGGGTACAGAGAAAAAAATAGGCACACAGTGGGGAAAAAAGCACGAAATGTCAACTTTAATCTCGAAATTTCCACTTTAATCACGTAGTTTATTTTGCCATTAAAGTAGAACATCATAAACTTCATCTTAAAATCGTTTATTTTACTAGTTTCTCAAGTAGCACGTTAAATGCTTTGTTCTGAATTTGATCTTCAATGTGCTCTATGTGTGTAAATCACTACGTGCTTCCGTTCTTTCTCTTTCTCCGACAGGACACAGAATCCATTGCATTCGTGATATTACAGCTCTTGGAATAATTAAAATACTGAGATGTATACGTGATATCTTTTTCATGATGATAGGAATGAAAGCATGTTATTAAACATGGGAACACGGTGGCGCAGTGATTGTTCATATCTCACGCAAGAGGCTTGCTGCGCCATGTACGACCTTCAATGAAATAATTTATCACAGAAGTACTGGCTCTTTCAAACGTACTTACCCCCAATTCCTGTCCTTACTTTTCTCTCTCCAAATACCCAATCGCCCACACAATCAGCTCTGTAATAGACGTGAAGCATCTGTAAGCTTAGAACGCCGATTTTCAGAACTTTTAAAGAACATTGAAATATCTTCGTAGTACATGTTTAATTATTCTATCCGTCTATCCTTCCAGTGTCGCGTCAGCACCAACAATAATACAGCGCAAGGCAGGAGCTATCTGTGAACTAGCTAGCGATGCGGCACCGTGTCCTCACATGTTTAATTATTAACAATACTGATTATTTAAATGAAGTTAAAGTTTTAGCTGTATAATATAATCAACATATTTTGCTGCATTTCATCTTAAAAATGATATAGTCATCATACGTATGTAAATACGCGCTTTATAAAGTGGCGCAGGTTGTGCAATATTATAACTGTAGTGCAAGTTTACAGTGAGGTGATTGTAATTATAAGTAAACAGTTCTACAAGGAGCACTTGATGGACTGATTGAGTGCGTTTAGAGTTCTTGGGATGAAACTTTTTTCTAAACCACGAAGTCCGTACTGGGAAGTCTCTAAAGCGTTTTGCCATGGCTGAGTCAGCGTCTGCTTCATGCTGTGTACCGATATTTCTCTTTCCGATCACCTACTGCTGTGATTCCCCACTCAGATACAGTGATATAAATACTCCGAGTGGTGCAGTGAGAGTAATATGGAAAAAGATGATCTGCTGTGGCAACCCTTAACGGGAGCAGCTGAAAAAAGAAGAAGTGCAGTGAGAGTAACAACGCTAAAGCAGTTATGGTATTTGTAATACTATGGCTATTCCCTGGACCATTATATTGCTGCAGGTTAATTACAATCAGATGCATTACACTAATAAACAATATGCAGTTAGTTTCAGTGGATTTATAAAGCCGCGTCAGGAATGTGGATCTAAGACAGACCACACAGGAACAGTAGCACTGCTTTGACGCTGGGTGCCGCCAGTCTGCAAAACCGAGAGGAGAAATTGCGTACGCCAAGGTATGAGTTACCGTGGAAATGTGCGTGGCTTTACGCCAAGTTTAGGTTTTATACATCGCGATTTGAGCGTGGAAAGGTTCGTACGCAACATTTCTGTGCGTACGCACCGTTTATACATGAGGCCCCTGGTCCTGCCATCTCTTATTGTCTCTTTAACCTCTGTCTTGCTCTTTCATCGTTCTGTTCTTTCCTCCCTTGATCGTGCAGGCTCCTTTTTATCTTGCCTGATTGTGAATGATGCACCTGACTGATCCACTTGCATTTGCACCCAATCACAGCCTGCACTTCCCAAGACAGGATTATTTACTTTCTCATCACAGTATTATATTCTCTATGGCATAAGGTCCCATTCCACATTAAGAAAAGTGACCCAGCTGATTAAGACAAAAGGCACCATCATAGATCTATTTCAGCATACTGTAACTTCTGATTACACAGCCATCAATTATAGTGCAGCCTGACCAGGTAGGAGATCAGTACACCACACACTTAAATTTGAATCTTCTGGTGTATCAACAACTGTATAGTTTATACTGATTTTCTTCACATTGGAATCTTGTTTTCCTTTTGCCAATTTCCAGCTGGCCATGAGCAACCATGACACAGGACAAATCCTTGTTGTAATGATGGCATTTTGCTTTTCCCTGTGACCAATTATATTGTGTTGATTTGTGCAGCACTCTGAGCCAACCTACTTTTGAGGTATTACATAAAACAATTAAAAATGAATTACCGTATATACTCACAGGTAAGTTCTCCCATGGATAAGTCAGTACTTGATTTTACAGTATAATTTCTGGTGTTTTATAATGTCGCTCGTATAAGTCGAATGCAGAAAACTCACGCTATTGGTCCAAGGGTTTATGATATGCTAACGCCCACCTGAGAGAGTAACCTCAGAGCACATTGCCATTTTTTTCCTATGTGGGTGCGGCAATGCGCTGTATTAGCGTGAGCTCCTAACCCCTCTCTCTATTGTGCCTACGTGACCACACTATAATACCTGAACTATTCCGAAGCAACATTTGCACTGATTTGTGTTTTTTTTTTATCTCACACTCTCATACACCTTTATTGTAAGAGCATTCCTTATCTACAATGGAGCATTCGATCAGAAGAAAATATGAAGCTGGTTTTAAATTAAACGTTGTTGAAGTAGCAATAGAAATTGGTAACTGCGCTGCTGCAACAATATTCTATGTGTCTGAGAAACTGATGTTAGATTAGAGGAAGCAAAAAGATGTGAAAGAAAATGTAAGTGTTGCATTTTTGAACGGCCGTATAAGTCCGGGGTCTGATTTTATGATCGATTTTTTGGGTTTCAAGAACCGACGTATACATGAGCATATACAATACATCCTTATTAAAGGCTTTCAAGTGAGATTTATCATAAGATAGAAATAATTAAGAGGGAGAAGTAAGTGTTTGTTTGTGTGACATCACTCAGAAATTAAGTTTTATGAAACACTATACACAACTGTATGCTAAATAGAGTTTAAAATTTGAAAATGGTTAAGTGATTGTGGCCTAGCTATACCAGAAGCAGCTTATGTTGCATATTTATACTGCCAATCCTTTCCCTGTCAATTTAGTTATTTTCAGGTAACTTTGTTTAGTCCTTTAAATAGTAAACACAAAAGCAAACATAGGTCTACTTGTTGGCAGTTTCTTGACAAAATGCCTAATTAGATCAATATAAAATGAAGAAATAAAATGATGTGCTTAGCCTTTATTGACTTACAAAATTGAACAATTTCTTAGTTTCATATTTACCCAAATACAGAATCCTCTAATGAAATTACGCAATGACACAATTCTTTCAATCATGATAAAAGTTGTAGATTAAAGACTCACTCTTTTAATTTATATAAAAACAACAGCCAGAACTTTTTTTTTCCTCCCTGGAAATGTCATCTTTTGCCAAATGCTTGCCAAAGCCAGAGGGAGTGAAGTCTGCTTCATCTATCTGTTGCTAGTATTGACCCAACACATGTGGTTACTTCTGTACACTTCTTCACAGCACTCAATTTCTTAAAATTTCTCAAAAATGAAAAAAGAAAAACGCTTTATTACATAGCCTTCCTGCTTTCTTCTCACAAATTACAGAACTGGTATTCATTCGATGCTGAAAAAGACTTCGGATTGGTTTTCCTCTGCTGAGTCTGTTACTTTGTTGAGACTGATAACCTAATCTCTCCCTGATACACATTGCTTTAGCAGCACACAGCTCAAAGTCCACCTCCTCTCACTGAAAAAATGACTGCTGCTCATTCACGGTGTTTATCAATCATAATCTCTCCCAGGGCATCTAGCACCTCTTTCTTGTAGTCTTCAAAGTCCCCATCAATTTGGTTCACTGACTGATCTTCCACTACCCAAAGATGGCAGTTTGTCTCGGTGATGAGACGTGCATCATGACTCACAATGATTACAGCTGCAAAAAAAACCAAAAAAAAAAACAGGACATAATTAAGAGCAGAACTTCAAACAACACAGCCATCCATAAAACTCTAAGCTTGTTTATACAATTTGGAAATCTCGAATGTCTGCTTTGCCCTTCCTTAGTCACTTCTATATACAATTATGAAGAGAGGCAAGTTTGAACATAATAGACAATTAGAAGACACAACCAATGAAGCACAGAATTTAATGCTATCATAAAATAAAAAAAGATTTCCCATATTTTAAACAACTGCCATGTTCAAATGTATGACATAGCTTTATTGTTGGGTTTGTTAAACCAACTTATGAACTCTACTGAATTTACTGTACAAAGCTAACATGGTAAGAGCCTTGTAGTGCATATTTAGTTATTTTGTCATCAGATCAAGTTGTGAATTAAAAGGCTTGAAGCAGCCATCACCTTAAGCATTTTTTGGTTTTTAGGTAGTTTTTAACAGAATTATTATCCATTCATTCATCAATCCATTTTCTAAGCCAGGTATTCAATTCATGGGTTCCTACACATCTAGCAGAAAAACAAGGCATGAACCAATCTTAGGCACCACTGGGCACACTCACTTACACCAAATCAACTTAGAATTAAAGTCATCATGCTACCAATCACCAATGAACTCGCACAGCTTTAGCATGGACATTAAAGGAGACCCCACATAAACTTAGGAAGAATGTGAAAATTCCACACGGGCAGTATTCATGCCAATAATTGAATTAGTGTTACTATGAGAGGTGGGGATGTGAGGAAACTGCTCCATCAGCTAGGCAAAGTTTTACCTGCCATTATTCTGGGTATTTTGAGAAGCGAGGGAGTGCCATCTTCTTACATCTGTATTTTATAAACTACTAAAATTAACTAGTCCACCCTGCATCGACTAACTGAAACCCTCAACTAAATATAAAGGTTAAGAAATGAATGAATGAATAAATAGATGGCTTAAAACAATATGTTGAGGCCTTAAACATATTGCTTTCATGTTATATATGTATTTATTATTTTTGTTTTAAAGTAAAACCAGTATAGAAAATGATGTAAAGCTTTAGTCAGAACTGTAAACTTGCTTCATCTGTTCATTTTCTGAACCATAATTATATGAGGGGGCGACCTTCTAATGAAAACATCCACACTATAAATCAATGAATAGAACTTCTACTCTACCGACAACATAGACAACTTAACTCAGAGTTGATCAAAAATGGTATCAGACAGTGTTTGAACTTTCTAAAATACGGTGAAAAGCTGCCGTACTCAAATAGGATTGTTCACAAGGTAAAGAAAAATATTTTACTCTGACTTACCCTGAGTAGGGTGGTAGAGCAATACATTCGGAGATTTTACTCCCATCATCCTCCCACATCCCACAGACATGAATCTTAAGCTAACTGATGACTCTATTCTGGTGCTGTGAAATTGAGTGTGCATGAATGTGTCCTGCTTTAGACTATCTTTTTGTGCATGGTTGGTTTTGGCCTTGCACCTGATGCTGTCAGGATAGTTTCAGAAACTGAAACAGTGCATTGTGTTTTTGTTACATTTATTTTTGTGTTTTAGTTATACTAAAATCGTAATGCTGTACAGTACACCTTACCAGAAGTGCGCACAGGAGAAAGTCTTTATCATACAAATTAAAAAAGGAACAAACAACATTGTTATTAAAACATAACAAAAATTAATACTTTGCTAGTATGAAAAACCAAGTGCCCTGCATTGTACAGGTGATTTAATGTTTTATCTGTGCACACATAACTTTTACCTCGAAATGTTTGAAAAACTCACCTCCCTTGAAGTCATTAATGGCCTCTCCCAATGCATCAATTGATTCAATATCCAGGTTGTTGGTCGGCTCATCCTGAAAAAACATTTAAAAACACAAGATATAGCTCAAAAACATGCAGCTATGCAGACTTTCTGTAGCAATCTGATATACTGCCTTTTGTATCTCAGTTTTGTACTTGCTCTATTATCTTACTGATATACTCAATAATGTTCAAATGACATAAGCCTATAGCTTCAACTGACTTCTGCAGGCTCTGTCATATACCACATCATAGAAGATGAAATTATTTTGCAGAAAACATTTATATCTTATCATGTAATCATATAAAGTTGAAAATATGAGTAAGTACTTGTTAGTTTAGTTGGTGATTCTAAACTGTAAGTGTGTGTGTGCATAAGTGAGCCAAAAGATGGATTGACATGGGTTCTCTCTTCTGCACAGCTGTTTGAAGCTAGGCTCTGTCCCACTGCAACCAAGAGTTAGTGTAAATGGGATTAGGCATGATATGTTATGATTCAGGCAACAATACAACTATGCTAAATAAAACAACTGCATGCTTCTAGAGTAAAGAAACAAAGGAATAATACAGACAGTCATTTTACTACTCTACAGGTCCAGTTACTTACCAGTATAAGGACATCTGGTTGCCTACAGGACAGCTCTGCAAAAACAACTCTTGCCTTTTGGCCACCTATGTGATACAGAAACATATCACATATATATCATTATGGCAAACATAACATAGAACAAAGAGATTGACATAATATCCCCAATATCCAACTTAACAGTTGCGTTTCCACTGATTATGACAAGCTTCTCACAGCTATTTAAATTTTTATCTAACTTGTATTGTGTCCACTGATCTTATATCACATACAAATCTTTAGACATTCACAATTAACTACATTAATGTTAAAGTCAAATTAGTTACCAGGTATGAAAATGTACTTTAATTTATTCAGAGGTCTTTTTTTTTGTGTAGGCGGACAACAGCTACTTCTGGAAACAACATATATGTATATGTTCTAAATTTCTGCTTGAGTTTTTGGAGGCATTATCTTTATCGGATTAGATTTTGGATCTTGGTTGAGAGACATCTTTGTTTCCTCCTTTCCATTAATCAAATCTTCAATCGCTTTCTTATTTTTGCTGAACCAGTCTACATTCTTCTTTCTGAGCAATTCTCTGGTATCTTCAGCTCTCCTTAAGATGATGTTCTTTAGTAAAATCCATTCAGCATCTATCTCTAGATTTGATGGATTTTCTGCAAGCTGATTATTGATTGCTACCTGGTATAATATTCTGCAGTGTTAAGTCTTTTCCTTGGGTCATTGACTATTCGGATAGATGGTTTTCTCCGAAAGATTATTTTGAGGTGGCTTATAAGCTTATAAGTGCCACGTATGCGATTGTGTGTTCCATGTGAGGATCGACCTCATCAGTCACCAATAACAGGGAGAAAGAAAGTGTATACTCGGAAATGAGAATGTCTGCCAAAAAAAGTGTATATATAAATATATATATATAAAAATATATATATATATATATATATATATATATATATATATTATATTATGTATACTTTTATATGTATATTTTTAGGTATGCCAATAACAACATCATGGAACATATGGTTTTTTTAACAAAACCATATGTTCCATGATGTTGTTCTTGGCATCCCTAAAAATGATTATGAACAAAGTGAAACTGAAACATTTTTTTCACTTATATCCGACTTTTTAAAGATGATCAGAGTGTGTAAAAATGAGGTGGCAAAGGCCAAATCTCTTATTCATTCATCAACATGGGAAAGATAAAAGAAAACACAATTCAAATGACTTTGTAAGTCAGGGAATGGCTATAAAAAAATTGTTACTCGGCTGAAATTGCCCATATTTATAGTTAGGGCATTAATTAAAAAAATCAAATCAACTGGAACTGTTACCGACTTGCATGGAAGAGGACCCAAGTTTATTTTGCCCTCATGCACAGTGAGCAGGGTGGTAAAGAAAGGTAAAAAAAAAAAAAAAAAAAAAAAATCATACTTGATTTTGCACAGACTCCTAAAAAACCATTTGATATTTTCATTTTTATTTAAAACGATGTACAGATAATGTTGGTTTGTCTTTATACCTGAAAGCTTGCTAATCTGAATGGTATGAGCATGGCTTTCCAGTCCAAATCTGCCTAGACATTTGCGGGCATCTTGATAGGGAAGATTGAAGTTCCTCATCAGGTACTCTGTAGGATTCTCCTCCATATTGAGCTGATCTGCATATTGTTGGTTAAAAAAACCAATTTTCTGTAAAATAAAAGCATAATGGTTTTCAGACAAAGGCTAGATACTTCAATCAAAATGATCATTATTCACATTAATGTGTAATGTTTTACTGAACATGTGTGCATAAGAAAATGTACAAACAAAGATGCATACTCCACTCTGTTCACAGTGCTCTAGTTTGTATGTTTTCATGGAAAATAGTAGATGACATGGTATGCATAAGCACAGTAAGTTATGGCAAGTGTAACAGACAAGAACCAGCCACAGATACACTGATGCTCAATAAACTGACTCAAACTGCAACTGATTTGTGAAAGCTACATAAGAACAAACATTCATGATCACATTTGTAATTTATTTTATGAATAAAGTCTAGGCAGTTATTTTCATTTTAAAACTGCAAGTCATTGAATAGTGAAAAAAACCTGCTAACAAGATATATCTCAACTCAAGAAATAGCCTAATAAACTTGTTAGAAGCGTTTAAACAATGGCCTTCATAAAACTCCATCCACCTAACCACAGTATCCTAAGCAAGGGAGGCAAAAAGATCCAGAATATGTCACCTATGAATTGCACTGCAGTCATGCACACAAACTGAAACTGATCTAACTTAGAAATGTTAGTACATCTAAAAATGACATCAAACTAAAATTACTTTTCCAGGAATTTTACGTCATGGTTAGGGCTGCACAATTAATCATATGTCAACTGTGATTACGATTACAACTGCCACAGCATACTAATTGCATAAAGTGGTGATTATGCATTCCATTTAGTATTTCCATTTTGCCAGAGATCAAGCTTTCTTGATTTCAAACTATTGAAACAGCAAATAAGTGCTGAAACCAATCACAGATAAATTTCTTGGGTGTGAGCGCACTGACAAATCAGAGGTACTCGCTGAGATATACGTGACTAATTACTGGTGACTATGTTGGATGCATTTTTAGGCATCTGATCTCTCACAACATCTTTTAAATAGTGTGCATTTCTCTCTGTTGCGTTTGCAGCAGCTTGAGAAGATAGGTAATGCTGCGTCTACTTCACCTTAATCTTCACACTTTTTTTTTTTTTTTTTTTTTAGATATTTTACAGCCAAAATTAAAAGAATCATCCATAACTTGCCATTGATTTGTCTTCAACAGTGATGATGGTGTTGATCAAAAATACATACTATGTAAACTGTTGCAGAATTGCACTCAAACATTTCCACATCCATCTAAAATTTAATAACATAACCCATTGCATGAATGAAAGCTAAGTAACCAGCACCAAGTCTCGGTAACTTTATGTCTACAATACAGATGAACATTACCTGCTTATGCAATAACACATGTCTGTATCCAACAGCCTACAGAAAGCAAAGTCCAGTAAGAGTTGTCACTGTGTTATATTTATCAAGACTGTCCTCTGATTAAAATTGTGGGCAGCAAAGGTTTAAAAAAATGAACTGAAACCCAGGGTAAGATAGATGTCATCCCCTGTTACAAGTATTTTACAAAGTTCAGTTACTTTTACTTTATTCCAAATTTCAGACAAAAATGAAAAAAAATTCTGAAACAAGTGGCTCTTTTTGGAAGAAAGACTTTTATGCAAGAAGTACTGATTTGTGTTGAAACAGAACTATCGAAACCTGGCTATGCATAACATTTCATTATTCTGACAAGGACTTCACACTGAAAAGCTGATGCATGCAAACATCACGCTTTCCTTAGGAATAAAGAAGCAACTGCTCAAGGACCAAGAGTCTCACTGGCTAACAGGGTGAACTTAGGAACGCCATTGTTATCAATGACTGAACCACTCTCCAGTGCTGTGGGCATAGGCTATGCTTAGTGACTAGTAAGTATTCTATGGTATTTATGCCAATATGTACTGTATGTGCATTTTAGCACTTTATATAAATAAAACAAGGGCAGCAACACGTAACAGTGTGTCACCATGTAAATATTTTATTAGCTTGCTTATATAGTGGATTCCAACAGCACAGAGTAAACCTTTCTGAAAACATGATTTAATTATGGATTATTGAGAGTAGACTGATGGGAAATATGGGAATCTGTTCGTATCACATAAAATCTACAACAAAATAAAGTGTGCAGAAAGTGAAGGAGTTTAAATACTTTCAGAATCCACTATATTGTTACATTTATGGATTTTACATACTTGAACAACACAAATTTGAGGTGGTGTTTAAAGTAATTTAAGATTTTATTATCTGCTTTGATTTTACATACTCATGCAATTTTTTGTTTTCTTAATACAGAAGAACCCCAGTTTAACATTCCCCACATTTTACATTTTTGAATGTTGAGTGGCAGTGATGGCTGTTTTCCAAAAGTAATATTTTTTTGAAGAAAAAAGGAATGAATTACATGGTACTTGCATTTTCTTTAATAATTTAAATGTCAATAACGTATTGTATTTACTATATTACAATAACACTGGCAAATATTTTTAACCAGTGTGCTGTATCAAGATGGTAAAAAATAAAAAAGAATAATGCATATACTGTAACAATTTCAAGTGGTTACTTGCTAAACAAAGGTTCTACTATACTGTATTGATATAGAATACGGTATATGCAGGTGAGAACACAAAATATGTATTTCATTGTAGTGTTTTTAATCAAAATTAATAATAGTAATTATAATATAAAGGGCTATAATTGTCAATTATGAATTCTGTGGTAATCGTATACCCCCTAGTCTTTATATTGATAATCTTAGCAAATCGAGGGCAAGTGGCACCATGCTTCAATGACCAGCAGTCACGTAGTTTCATGTCGGTCTACAACTCACCCTGACAAATTAAGTCATAGGGGACATCTCTTTTCTCTGTACACACGAAGTACAATGCATAAAACTGAGTTGAAAAGAAAGAATGAATGGGTGGATTGGACCAAGCAAACAGAACTGAGGCTCGTCAGTCTGAAACCTTGCATTTGTCATAACAAAAAAACAATGGAAAAAGAAAAAAGAATGGGCCAAGATTTCATTAGTCATTGACAAACCTGAAAAGCAATCAGTACAGGAACCAGCGCTGTCAGAATGTGGTGAGACTGCAATATTTTGAAACTTTGGCTCTGTAATGAACAGTTGTAAGCCAGTTGTGTAATTTGTTATCCCAGGCGATTCCTAGACTAGAAATCGTATACTGAGCTGCAGGCTTAACGGGCACATTTATTGTTTTAGTAGTGGTTGTAGTATTATTATTGTTATGTGTATAGAATACAGTGAAATTCTCCTTTGCACATACAACCAACATGTTGCTACTCTCTGACACCATGGTAAACAAGAATGTAATAAAATATATAACCCCATTCTATCTAAAAGAAAATAGGTTACCGGATGTATTCCTTATGCCTGTTTCCACACCAAGTGTACAGTTAAATATATTTTTATTACTTACTGTATCCACAGTGCTGATACATATTGTTGCTTATATTAAAACAATGATAGTATTCTAATGTATTTAAAATATTTAATATATTTAAAAAAAAAAAATCATCTTGTATCCTGGGCACTGAATAATGTTTGGCATCATCTGTCAAACACTTATGAAGTCTATGCAATTTATGGTTAAAAATCCTGTTGAATATTGTCTATATTATTTTAAATTAGTGGCTTAGACCAAATTTTGAAAAACAGCCCATACCATTATACCTTTGCTACCAACTTTTGCAATAGCCACCATGCAATACAGAAAGTAGCATTTTCATTGCATCCACCAAACCTAGATCTGTCCATCAGACTGCCAGATAGTGAAGAGCAATTCATCACTGATGTTGCCTCTAGAGGAAGTGTGAAATCCTGCTACAAATGATGCAAGCTTTGGAGAGGTGAAACATTTTGTGCTGTGTTGCAGTATTTGCCGGCTCTGCTCTGTGAGCTTGTGTGGTCTACCACTTTGTGGCTGACCCGTTGTTGCTCCTCGATACTTCCACTTCATAACAATAGCACTTATAATTGACTAGGGCAGATATGGTAGAGTGGAAATTTCATGTACTGACTTGTGGCAAAGCTGGCATCCTATAATAGTCCCATGTTTAACCACTGAGCTCTTCAGTATGACCCATTCTACTGCTAATCTTTGTCAATGGAGACTGTGTGGCTATGTTCTTAATTTTATATAGCTGTTAGCAAAAGGTGCGGTTGAAATACCGGCAGTTAATAACTTGGAAGGGTGTCCACATACTTTTGGCCATATAGTGTACCACCAAAAGGCTCTGGCTCCCTGCTACCACAAATTATACAAAGTGGACAGGGAAAATGTAAAGATAGATGTAGTACAGTACACGTAACTAAAGTTAAGGAGAACATACAATGAATTCCTGCAAGATCTTAAACGTTTATTACATTAAGATAAGTGTTATGTTCATACTAACTTGCCTTATGTTTATCTGTCATATACTGCAACAAAAAAAGCACAAAACAAATTGTGACAATAGGCTTAAATATTTTACCAGTCTCACAATTAGCCCAGTATTTTGTTTTCATACTAAAACTAATTTTAAAGATTATTTTTCAAAAGTACTATTTATTTTGTTCTGTATCTATTTTCTGACACTCGTCATAATTGCAATGCTGCTTCTGGCTTCACATATTTTTGTTTTGATATTTCATACTTTCAGAACTAAAACACGTAGCTTAGACATACAACTTCAAACATATATTATGTACAACAGAAAACTGAAGGCAGCAATATAAAAACGTACCAAGTAGTAAAAGTTTTATTTTGTTGAAAGGTTTACGCATTTTCATTCAAAGTAAAATGACTGAATTTTTTTTTTTACTTTTATTAAACAATTGAGAATTGAAAATAACATTTTTAAGTATAATTGATCTGCACTGAAACCTAAACAGAATGTTCCACCAGTTAAAGAGAGCGAGTTTTAAAACAATCCATTAAAACAATCTTACCATGAATATTTATAAATAGTACACAACTCTATAGTATAATAACATAGCCAGACTGACTAATATTTTATTGCACATACCTTTTTTTATATGTTTAAATCCACCACGTAATTCACAAGAGAAACGCATCCCATTTTAAATACAGCACCTTTCCAGAGCACTTTCTAAAGCTTGTTTGGAGATTTTCAGTGTTAAGAAAAAACTCAAACGCAGACCGTTTAGCACTTTTTTGAAACATATTGCTTATGTAACAAGAACAAATGATTATAACAACTTACTAGCCTGTGATTTTTTCTCATCTCTCCTTTAGGCTGGAAAAAGAAAAAGAAATAGGTATCACTTAAGAAGAAATAATGAAAGCAGCAATATTTTAAGACAATGTGAAAAAGTGTTCTGCTCCCCACTTATTTTACATTTTGTTATGTCAGATTTAAAAATGTTTTTCACAGGATTCCTGAAAGCTTTTTCAAACAAGTCAAATGGAAAATATCAAAATCTTTTAATTTTTATAAAATGATAAACTTGAATTAAATGTTTAAATCTAATAAAATTTGTTGCTGGACACTCCTTGTGTGGAAAAGGAGTTGATCGGCCACTTTAAATTAATCTGCATGATTTAATATATGTGATCATCATGGGTAATTTATTTAATTGTAAAGTGATTTTGATAAATATCTATGCACCCAATGTGGATGATAGGTACTTCATCCACAATGTATTTGTATCCATTCCCAATGTGAACACTCGTAAAATTATAATGGCTGGTTACTTTGTGTCTAAAATCCAGACCTACTGTAGATAGGTCTCCTGCCACAAGGGCAATGACATCTAACACTGCAAAAACAATTACACAGTTTGTAACCAATCATAACTTATCTGACCCCTGGAGATTTCTAGATTTCTAGAAAGATTATTTCATATCTTTCCCACAAAAATAAATCAGAAACCAAGAAGGTATCAGAGCTAATCAGTGAAATTACCAGAACAGATCAAGTACATGCCAGGTGTCCAAAAGAGGCACTTTATAGGAAAACAAAGGTTCTGCATACAAAGCTCAACCTCTTGACAACTCACTTTTAAATCAAGACATCAACACTATGAACACGGAGAGAAGGCTAATAAGATCTTAGCTCAACAAATCCACAAGCAGGAAGTTCGCAATGTAATCCCAGCAATTACCAACACAGACGGAGACAAAGTCATTGACCATAAAATTATAATGCACATACTTAGAGACTGCTATAAGTCCTTATATTCTACTCAGTTTAAAGGAGACAAGACACAACCTAATGGGTTTCTGGATGCATTACAGATACCACAACTTTATACCGTAAGTGCACAGGAATTGGATAAACCTCTGGCACTCTCAGAATTACTAGATGCTATAAAGTCACTTCAGAGTGGGAAAGCAGCAGACCCTGATGGTTACCCTGCCAAATTGTATAAAAAAAATCTCAATTAAGTTAGCTCCCCTTTTATTAGCAACATTTACTGTATCTAGAGACAATAAAATTCTAATTCAAATTTTTCACCATGCATTAATTATTGTCTTTCCTAAACAAAATAAGGACTTATTACAATGTGCATCATACAGACCAATCTCAATTTCAAGCTAGAATGTGGTACTAGACAAGGATGCCCCTTGTCACTACTGCTTTTTGCAATCGTCATTGAGCCACTGACAGTTCACTTTCGAAATGCTTATGAGATAAAGGGGATTATCAGAGAAGGACTTGAACAGAAAATTTCACTATATACAGATGATATGGTACTATATATATAGCAAATAGTTTTCTAAACTGATTAGAGATCTCAATATAGAGAGGCAAATATTGACTGAAAGGTATAAATCCTTTTCCAAAACAGCTGAACATCTCTCGAGAGTTCTGTGATCTGTATGGATGAGTGGAGAAAACCCACAAAGATGTTCACACACTGTGTAGATCTGGCCATTCCTCTAAAAGTAATGGCCAGCCAACATGGGTGCTCTATGGAGAAGCTACTGCAACATCAACAGCAACTCTCATTGCTACACATAAATTATTATCCAGTTCAACATTTACTCACTACAGCAATTAATTCTGAACAGCAATGCCATCTTCAATTGGTAGGTATTTTGCTGCTAAACAATTTCAGCCTGCATTCAACGACATTGCAGAGCTTTGCGAAGTTCACATGAAACTGAACTGCTTTTTATATCTTGTAAGTCTTTCACAAAATTGTACCAATGCATGAGCCAACTCACTCATGTAATTTAATTTTTCACATACTGCACATGCTAAAACTTCAGTTTAACTTCAAATACTTTACACATGACAGCTGTAAAATCATAAAGTTATCTAATCTTTGCAATTTCATATTTATTTGACATGCTTGAAATATTTATCATGAATGCCAAATCACAGAGCCATCCAGTATGACTCAGTTCCTTCTAACGGCATCCTTCCCCTACTTAGCTATTATACTTTATAATGTAAATTGGGTCACTATAATCAGCTGCAAAGTTTAAAAAATAGATGTCTAAACCATCAGCTATTCAGTCCTCTGCTTAGATGAAGATGGTGCATTAAATGACATCTGTCATTATGTGTTCAGCACAGTAAATAGCACAAAGATCTTTTTTGGTGAACCTGCATTCCATTTCTTTTGTGAGGAAATCTATTATGTGTTTGTGACCCTATCATGCCAAAGAATCATCTGTTGTTATCCCAGACAATTTTTTCATGGGTGTGCTCTTGGTTTTATCTTACCTAACCAGGAACAAAAGAAAATCCACCGTCATGTTTTTAGAATGGGGGATCTGTCTTCAGCAGTGAGTTTGGTCATAACATGACTGACCTTAGGTTTCCAATTTAGTTAGATGATTCATATACATCCACATTTTTTCTGAGGTCTTTCAAGTTCTCAATTCATGGTGTTCCTTGTAAGGTGAAAGATTTCAGTCCCACTAAAAAATTTTGTGGCAAGACCTGCTATCCAACACTATATTACTCAACCAACTTGATTCTGCAGTGACAAATAGTGTTCTATCATAAACCAAAAATCTTAAAAGATATTTATTCAAAATGACTATTGGCTACTGTAGCTGCAAGATGTGTTAAGGAGAATTAACATTTAAAAAAAATGTATTCATTTATTATTTTGTATGGATTGTTTATAGGATGAGCTCTAAGAAGGAAAATTTGTAATTTCCCTTTACAATTTCCCACAGTAATGCATCAAAATTCCAACATGAAAAATTGGTAAAATGTTAAAAGGTAGATGAAGGTTGAATTATTTTTCAATGCACTGGAAAAAAACTTCACATAATCAAAAATTCATGGTCAAAAAAGGATGTATAGCAAAACACAGAAGAAACAGAATGTAAAATCTGATTTCACTAACACGAAGAACAATTTCAGAATTAAATTAAATAAATACATAAAAAATACTTACTGGGCTAAGTTTACCAGTTAGTAGTAGCAACAGGGTACTCTTTCCAACTCCATTTGGACCCACGATACAGACTGCAATCATAAAAATATACATTCTATTCTATTGAATGTAATACTGATAGTTACATTTCAAATTTTACTTTTTGAGTATCACAGTTTTGACACAGTTGTATTTTCCATATATGTATCCTAACAAACAATTTTACTTAATCTTTGGGTTGTGATGTCTGGAGCCTATTGCAGCATCACTAAGTTACAAGGCAGGAGCTAACAATGAACATGGATTCAGTCCACTGCTGGGAACAATAATGCACACAACCATAACCAACTAAGTGCAGGGTATCTGCCGAGATGAATTCCAATGTGTTTCCATAAGAGAAAAATAAAGATCTCTAATTCTAGAAACAGCTGATTTTTTTTCTTTTCATTTCATCTCTGGCACAATTACTGTGTGAGCAAATTTGTGCCAGAATACTTGTACACACTTTATCTAGCAGGCCTGTGTTTGCATTCTTCATTCTTTTAATATGTGCTGCAAACGCCATAAGCAAACTTAACTGAAATTGCTTCACCTCAAGTTTAGCAAAAACACAGAAATGTTTGGGAATTTCAGTGAAATGCAATGAAATCAGTAAGGAAGGAGTAGCTGAACTAGCCAAATCACAGCATCTGTGGGATGACAATGAATGATTTATTTGGAGAAGAGATCAAATATATACTTCTCTTGCAACAAATTATATTTTTCTATACACAAAGTCAATGTTATTCAGGCATTCTGAACTAGGTTCTCAGAACTGATTTGAAATACTTTTTTACAGTATATACACTCATTATGCTTTTTTGCAGTACAATATGCAAGAACACAAAAAAGTTTATATTATCAGCTTTTCTAAGCAACTGTAATTCTGCAGTGATGTTAGGGCTCTTTCACATTAGGCAAGTGAAACACAAATGTTACAAAGCCACATGACACTTAAAACACTTTTCTCCTGCAAAGTACTAAAACAGAATACACAGCCACCTATCTTCTGAGCCTTCTAGTAATAGGAAGGGGGAAAACAAATTTTCAAAACATGCACAAAGTTGTATACCAATGGTATAAAACAATACTGAGTATAAAAAACAAACTTATAAAACTGCACCTTTTTTTTATAATTTACAAAAGAAGCACTTCCTATCAGCATGATGCATTACCTAGAATACAGTATTAATGGATAAGAAGACCAGGATTCTCATCTGCGGTACTGCATGAAGTTTGCATGTTTTCTCTGTGCTTGTATGGATTTCCTCCAGGTGCTCTGGTTGTGTCTCACAGACGAAACTCACGTAGATTAGGTGGATTGGTGATGCTAAATTGGTCTGTGTGTATGTGTTCACCCTGCAATGGGCTGGCGCCATTTCCAGGGATTGTTTCTGCATAATAGTTGCTATGACAGGCTTCAACTTTGAGGGGATCCTGCTCTGGATAAGCAGGTTTGAACGATAGATGGACAGCATGTTTTTTTGTGCTTTACTAATTGTTAGCGTGTATTGTATGTGTGACTGTGCACAGCATTTAAAAATACCAGTGATAAATGATCTGAAATAAAAGTATGGTGAATAGTGAGGTTGACGCCAGATATTTTTTATAAATCAAGTTCCTCATCAAAGCCATAGTGGGAGTACAGATACATGCCGGTAAATATTATATATCACATACATCTTAAAAAATATCAACTTGTTTAAAAACAGAACTGTGTAAAAATAGAGAAAATTTATTAGCAGTGTAGTCCATTGGGATCTTCAATTGCCTAGTGGTGGCTGGGTGGTATTTTGACCTTGGAACCCCTGCAGATATTTTTTCTCCAGCATCTTACCCCTGAAAGTTTCTTATTTTATTTTTATGTCCTCCCTAGCCATCCAAACATAGCATCAGACTTATCATTAGAGAATTAAAAAAATGATTTTATAAATAACGGCTCTACATTATCTACAGTTGTGCTTGAAAGTTTGTGAACCCTTTAGAATTGTCTATATTTCTGCATAAATATGACCTAAAACATCATCAGATTTTCACTCAAGTCCTAAAAGTAGATAAAGAGAAACCAGTTAAACAAATGAGACAAAAATATTATACTTGGTCATTTATTTATTGAGGAAAATGATCAAATATTACATATTTGTGAGTGGCAAAAGTATGTGAACCTCTAGGATTAGCAGTTAGTTTGAAGGTGAAATTAGAGTCAGGTGTTTTCAATCAATGGGATGACAATCAGGTGTGAGTGGACACCCTGTATTATTTAAAGAACAGGGATCTATCAAAGTCTGCTCTTCACAACACGTTTGTGGAAGTGTATCATGGCATGAACAAAGGAGATTTCTGAGGACCTCAGAAAAAGAGTTGTTGATGCTCAGCAGGCTGGAAAAGGTTACAAAACCATCTCTAAAGAGTTTGGACTCCACCAGTCCACAGTCAGACAGATTGTGTACAAATGGAGGAAATTCAAGACCATTGTTACTCTCCCTAGGAGTGGTCGACCAACAAAGATCACTCCAAGAGCAAGGCATGTAATAGTCAGTGAGGTCACAAAGGACCCCAGGGTAACTTCTAAGCAACTGAAGGCCTCTCTCACATTGGTTCATGTTCATGAATCCACCATCAGGAGAACACTGAACAACAATGGTGTGCATGGCAGGGTTGCAAAGAGAAAGCCACTGCTCTCCAAAAAAAACATTGCTGCTTGTCTGCAGTTTGCTAAAGATCACATGGATACACCAGAAGGCTATTGGAAGAATGTTTTATTGATGGATGAGACCAAAATAGCACTTTTTGGTTTAAATGAAAAGCGTTATGTTCGGAGAAAGGAAAACACTACATTCCAGTATAAGAACCTTATCTCATCTGTGAAACATGGTGGTGGTAGTATCATGGTTTGGGCCTGTTTTGCTGCATCTGGGCCAGGATGGCTTGCCTTCATTGATGGAACAATGAATTCTGAATTATATCAGAGAATTCTAAAGGAAAATGTTAGGACATCTGTCCATGAACTGAATCTCAAGAGAAGGTGGGTCATGCAGCAAGACAACGACCCTAAGCACACAAGTCGTTCTACCAAAGAATGGTTAAAGAAGAATAAAGTTAATGTTTTGGAATGGCCAAGTCAAAGTCCTGACCTTAATCCAATCGAAATGTTGTGGAAGGACCTGAAGCGAGCAGTTAATGTGAGGAAACCCACCAACATCCCAGAGTTGAAGCTATTCTGTACGGAAGAATGGGCTAAAATTCCTCCAAGCCGGTGTGCAGGACTGATCAACAGTTACCGGAAACGTTTAGTTGCAGTTATTGCTGCAAAAGGGGGGTCACACCAGATACTGAAAGTAAAGATTCACATACTTTTGCCACTCACAAATATGTAATATTCGATCATTTTCCTTAATAAATAAATGACCAAATATAATATTTTTGTCTCATTTGTTTAACTGGTTTCTCTTTATCTACTTTTAGGACTTGACTGAAAATCTGATGATGTCTTAGGTCATATTTATGCAGAAATGTAGAAAATTCTAAAGGGTTCACAAACTTTCAAGTACAACTGTATTAATTGTATAGATGTGTTACATAAGTGCACATCAACTTACTATTTACTACTTTTAGTATCTAAGTTTTTTTATTCATGTACTTATCTATTTCTAATTTGTCTTTCTTTCCTTGGATCTTTTTCTATAACCCCTTGAAAAACAAACTTAAATTTAGATGGGAATGAGAAGCAATCATTAATACAAATTCTTCATCAGAATTTCTTTTCTTTTCTTTTCTTGCACTCCTGCCTTAAATGTTCTAATATTTTCTTACATTACAAGACATCTTGTAATTAATTAATATATACTTACTTCTGGAATCCATGTCAATACCAAAATCAACATTTCTGAACAGTAATTTATGACCTTCATATCCAAATTCAACACCTGTAAAATACACATATGTATATATTTAATGCTTGATCCATACCAAAATAAGTAGAGCAAGATGTTTTTTGTTGACTTGACATAGTATTGATTTTAGTCTTCCAGAGATTTAGTAGTTAGCTTATTTAATCATTAAATTTACCATGAATATTCCTTTAATCAAACATTAAAGGTGATGATAACCATTAGTAATTAAGTGTCTTCTTAAAAAAAGATTTCACCAAAAAATTATAACTTTTCCGTTAAAGTTACTTGGATTTTTGAACACCCCCCCTCACCTCAATGGATTTCCATTAGATGAAAAATACACATTACATAAGAGTACATACTGCAGATATTCACTTAATTCAGTTCAGTGTTGTGAGGGCCTAGAATATATTCCAAAGCAATGGCCACAAGTTAACACTGTTTCCTGTAATCTGTCAAAGAACAATGGTACAGAGATTAAAATATATTTTAATTTAAAATTAGTCATTGTTAATACCTGTGCATTTGTCACTGACATCCAAAAATTGTGAAAGGCTTTAATTTTGCCTTTATCAGACGTGTAATAAGTAAATATGCATTACAAAGCTGACTTACTGCTGGAATTGCTATTTTATTGTATTGTTTAATGGAGAAAAAAATGGTTGATTTAGTTTTACAAGATGAATATCATTTAGTGTTACAAGATGAATATTTTTTATCAAAGCTTTATCATGATAAAATTGTCCAATAAGATTTGGCCTTCATTTAAATAATATCTATATACAATGATTATTGGGCGGCACGGTGGCGCAGTGGGGAGACCTGGGGACCTGGGTTCGCTTCCCAGGTCCTCCCTGCGTGGAGTTTGCATGTTCTCCCTGTGTCTGCGTGGGTTTCCTCCGGGCACTCCGGTTTCCTCCCACAGTCCAAAGACATGCAGGTTAGGTGGATTGGCGATTCTAAATTGGCCCTAGTGTGTGTGCTTGGTGTGTGGGTGTTTGTGTGTGTCCTGCGGTGGGTTGGCACCATGCCCGGGACTGGTTCCTGCCTTGTGCCCTGTGTTGGCTGGGATTGGCTCCAGCAGCCCCCCGTGACCCTGTGTTCGGATTCAGCGGGTTGGAAAATGGATGGATGGATGGACAATGATTATTATGATTATCATGACACAGGCGCCGCCGAGAGTGGCAGCTTTTTCAGAAGCTCCATGTACGACTTTATTTTTCTACTTTTATTTTTCTCTTTTTTATTGATCACTCCTATCACTTTATTTTATGTGGATTCGTTCCCTGGACATACTTACTTTTACAACGTGGGCATGGATTTTTACACGCCGAGACTCATCTATTCAAGTACTCAACTTAGAATGCTGAGAACAAATGCCAGTGCCGGTGTGGTTCCCTATTTACCCGACGAGGTAAGAAGGCGGTATCGTGGCAGCAGAGCCGGCACTAAGCAAAAAATGAAGCGGCTTGCGAGAAAGTGGCGTTTTAAGCCCTAGGTGCCTTCTGTGATTCTGGGAAATGTGAACTCAATCTCAAATAAGATCGACGAACTGGCTGCGCTGGTGAAAAATGTCAGAACCTACAGAGAATGCAGTTTGTTGTGCATTTGCGAAACGTGGCTAACTACCACCATCTCAGATGCTAACGTGGAGCTACCCAGGTTTAGCACAGTTACAGCGGACAGAGATGCAAGTACCTGCGGGAAGCACAAAGGAGGAGGACTCGCTCTCTATGTAAATACACGGTGGTGTAACTCTGGACATGTTAACGTTAAAGTCTCCACTTGCTGCAGGGACATCGAACTGCTGGCCGTAAGTTTGTGTCCCTATTACTTGCCCAGAGAGTTTGGAAACGTTATTTTTGTTATCGTTTACATCCCTCCTCGGGCGGACGTGGAGACAGCGAGTGACATCATCCATTCCGCTGTTGCTAAGTTACAAACGCAGCACCCTGAGGCGCTTGTGCTAATCGCTGGAGACTTTAACCATGTGACGCTGGACAAAGCATTACCTGCCTTCTCCCAGTATGTGGACTGTAACACCCGGGGAAATAAGACTATTGATTTACTGTATGCAAAAGTTAAAGACAAATACAGCGCCACCCCGCAGCCTGCGCTTGGGAAAACAGATCATAACCTGGTTCTGCTTTAGCCTCACTACAAACCAAGAGTGAGGGTCCCATCTACAACCACACGCTCATTCAGGAAGTGGTCCCCGGAGGCAGAGAAGGCTCTGAGAGAATGCTTTGGAACTACAGACTGGGATATCCTGCAGGGATCACACAGTGAGAACATTGAGGAGGTTGTTGACTGCACTACCGACCACATCAACTTCTGTATGGACATTGTAGTTCCAGTAAGAACTGTATGCTGCTATGCTAACAACAAACCATGGATTACAAGTGACATCAAGGGCCTTTTGAACCAGAAGAAAAAGGCTTTTAAAAGCAGTGATCAGCATGAGCTCAAGCGCGTGCAGAAGGAACTCCGAGTCCAGCTCAGGGTGGCGAAGGAGCAGTACAGGAGAAAGCTGGAGCAGAAGTTGCAGAATAACAGCATGAAGGAAGTGTGGGATGGGATGAAGATCATCACTGGCTGCAGCTCGAAGTGGGGTGCCACCATCGAGAGAGACGTGAAGAGAGCAAACCAAATGAACTACTTCTTTAACAGGTTTGACCACCCTAACCCACTCTCACTCTCACCTTGGAGTACTGCACCCTCCACACATTCTTCTGCTGATACCAGCATAGGAGAGACATCCCCACCCATAATTACAACAGTGCAGGTGAGAAGAGAGTTGAGGAGACTTCGTGCCAGCAAATCAGCGGGTCCAGATGGAGTATCGCCACGACTGCTGAAGGCCTGTGCGTTGGAGCTGGGGGGTCCTCTACAGCACATCTTCAACCTGAGCCTAGAACAGGGGAGAGTCCCGAGGCTTTGGAAAACATCTTGCATCACCCCAGTCCCAAAGGTATCACGTCCTAGTGAGCTGAATGACTTCTGGCCTGTTGCTCCGACATCACATGTGATGAAGACCATGGAGAGGCTGCTGCTTCACCACCTGAGGCCACAGGTTCAACACGCCCTCGACCCTCTGCAGTTTGCATATCAGGAGAAGGTGGGAGTGGAGGATGCCATCATCTATATGCTACACAGATCCCTCTCCCACTTGGACAGAGGAAGTGGTGCTGTAAGAATTATGTTTCTAGACTTCTCTAGCGCCTTCAACACAATCAAACCTCTGCTCCTTAGGGACAAGCTGACAGAGATGGGAGTAGATTCATACCTGGTGGCATGGATCATGGACTATCTTAAAGACAGACCTCAGTATGTGCGTCTTGGGAACTGCACGTCTGACATTGTGGTCAGCAACACAGAAGCGCCACAGGGGACTGTACTTTCTCCGGTCCTGTTCAGCCTATATACATCGGATTTCCAATATAACTCGGAGTCCTGCCACGTGCAAAAGTTCGCTGACGTCACTGCTATTGTGGGCTGCATCAGGAGTGGGCAGGAGGAGGAGTATAGGGACCTAATCAACAACTTTGTAAAATGGTGCGACTCAAACCACCTACACCTGAACACCAACAAAACCAAGGAGCTGGTGGTGGATTTTAGGAGGCCCAGACCCCTCATGGACCCCGTGATCATCAGAGGTGACTGTGTGCAGATGGTGCAGACCTATAAATACCTGGGAGTGCAGCTGGATGATAAATTAGACTGGACTGCCAATACTGATGCTCTGTGTAAGAAAGGACAGAGCCAGTTATACGTCCTTCAACATCTGCAATAAGATGCTGCAGATGTTCTATCAGACGGTTGTGGCGAGTGCCCTCTTCTACACGGTGGTGTGCTGGGGAGGCAGCATTAAGAAGAAAGACGCCTCACGCCTGGACAAACTGGTGAGGAAGGCAGGCTCTATTATTGGCATGGAGCTGGACAGTTTAACATCTGTGGCAGAGCGACGGGCGCTAAGTAGGCTCCTATCAATTAAGGAGAATCCACTGCATCCACTAAACAGTGTCATCTCCAGACAGAAGAGCAGCTTCAGCGACAGACTGCTGTCACTGTCCTGCTCCACTGACAGACTGAGAAGATCGTTCCTCCCCCAAACTATGCGACTCTTCAATTCCACCCGGGGGGGGGGGGGGGGTAAAAATTAACATTTTACAAAGTTATTGTCTGTTTTTACCTGCATTATTATCAATCTTTATTTAATATTGTTTTTTGTATCAGTATGCTGCTGCTGGAGAATGTGAATTTCCCCTTGGGATTAATAAAGTATCTATCTATCTATCTATCTATCTATCTATCTATCTATCTATCTATCTATCTATCTATCTATCTATCTATCTATCTATCTATCTATCTATCTATCTATCTATCTATCTATCTATCTATCTATCTATTAAAAACCTTCATACCACATTTACATTTTGTAGGTAACTGTATAATTTAAATAGATATAAATGCTAATTTTACATGTAGAAAAAAGTAAGTAGACCCCTACATTTATCACTTGCTAATATACATAAAATCAGAATCTGGTGCACCAGAGGTGTAAATGTTAAGAACATCATTAGAATGTCTTATTCAAAAATCAGACATTTAGTTTGATTTACTCTTTGTTGTTGAAGTGTGTGTGTTATATCCATTTCTAGATTGAAAGAGCTCTCTGAGCCCTTCAGAAAGAAGTCTATACAGTAGATACCTGTTGGAAATCAACCATGCCACTGTATGGAAGAGCTTATTATCACAAAGAATTAAGATTTAGATTTAAATGGAGGTGTGCAAGGAGGAAATCTTTGCTGTCCAAAAAGTATATCAGGGCAAGACTAAAGTTTGCCTAAGAACACCTAGAGAACAAGACTTCTGGAACAACTGCTTTGGATGGACGTGCAAAGATAAGAGTTAGTTGATCCATGTACTAGAACACTTGTTTGGTGAAATCCAAAGACAGAACTTAACCACAAGAACCGGATACCAAGTATAAAGCACAGCACTGGAAATGTAACCATTTGGGGCTGCTTTTCTGCATGAAGGAATGGGCAGTTTCCCATCATAAAATCAACATGAAATTTTCATTGTACCAGAGGATGCTTGAGGGTAATGTAAGACTATTTGTCAAAAGACTGAAGCTCAACAGTGGTGGAACTTACAACATGACAATGACCTTAAACAAGCAAATTCAACAAGAAATGGCTGAAAAAGAAATGGAGGGTTCAGAAATTCTGGAATGGCCAAAAAAGTCTGGATCTGAATTCCATCAAGGTGCTGTGCGGAGATGTGAAACAGGCTATGCGCACAAGACACCCCTCAAAAATTGCACAATTGAGAGAACGGTCCATGGAGGAGTGGGTAAAAATCATTCCGCTTGTCATTGCCAGAAACTGACAGACATGAATAGGAAATGCCTGTTTTAGGTTGTTTCTGCTAAAGGAAGCAATACAACTTATTAGAGCCAAGGGTGTACTTAAGTATTCCAAAGAAGGAAATGGCCTACCCATTCATTTTCCATGGAATAAATTATGGAAAAGTCACATTTTTCTTATTGACATCACTTTTACCTAAAGATACTGTTTAAATGAACATCAAATTATGATATGTCCACATATGTGTGTGTAAAAAAAAAAAAAAAAAAAAAAATTATTTCATAGGGTGTACTTATTTTTTCACATGACTCACTGCTTACAATAAAAAACCTACAACTTCATTAAAATGAAACATAGCTTTGAAAAATACATAAAATGGTAGAAACAATTGCTTCCCATTTAGATATTTCTAAATAACGTGTTACAGCATACTTACTGCATGTCAAGTCAAGAAAAAAATAAAAGCTCTACTAATTAGTATTTCAATAAATTAGTTCTTATTTAGAAGATAGGCTCCTACTGTGAAGGCCAAGAATAGGTGGACTAAGTGGAGGTGGATTAGGAAAGGTAAATTTCACTGTGTACTCCTTAGGCCTCTTCAACAGTTCTTGCTGCTCAGGTCCCTCCTCTTCCTGAGTCTTTTTACGCCCCTTCTGTTGTTTTCTTGTCAGAGCTTCTTTAGTCTGTTTCTCCTATAAAACAGTATTCTGATGAATTATACTATTTCTATCTTTTATTAGAATCCTTTAATAAGTGCAAAATACAGTTGGCCCTTCGTATCCAAAGGTTCCACATCTGCGGATTCAACAGTATTAAAAAAAAAAATCCAGAAATTAGGGCTGAATGAAGTGATTTGTAGACATACCCTGCTATAGCCTCCCACCATAGAAGTTGAATAAAATGGCTCAAAGGAGTAAACTTACAGCTCCAATATGGCAACCAATTGCTGAGCCACCACACTGCTCTTCAGATGGATAGCTCTGCTCACAAAAAGCAACCTTGCTCTACTTTGTAGATCAATCGACCCCATTCTCCAATAATCACTGACTTTATAAAAGGAAAGCACTATCTCACTCAATTTTCCTACCTCTGCATCTGATTTCCATCTTTACAAATTTCACAGTACTGCATGTCTTAAACAAAACACAAAAGATATACACTTACTATGGAAAATAAAGACATTCAAGCATAGTAGACAAACTAATTACTAACCAAAATGTTAAACTGAATTGGACTTCCTTAAACTGTTGCTGCCCTCCAAAGCACTAAAAGTGAACCTGTCCATAAGCCTGGAGATATCTAGCCGGGACACCGGTTTTAAACGTAGGTTTGTTATCTATACACTTGCAGGCAAAAAGCTCTTCAGGCCACAAATGGCTTAAACACACATACACTGCCCGTAGGTAATCAATACATTGTAAATTGAATGCTAAAGTTTCAAGTGACAAACAGGGACACGTGTGTACAGTGGCAAGTGCTGTCCCGATTTCTTTCTTTCTTTTCTTTTTTTTTTTTATACAAAAGCCATTCAGTTGGCATGTGTGACTGTAAGGCGTGGATTGGCCCTTGCTGTGCACCGCTTGTTATCATGATAAAAAAGCTTCTAAAAAGCAAATAAGCAGTAAAAACAGTCACTCAAAGGTTAGGTTAGTCCTCTCTGTCAATGAGAAAATAAAAATCTTAAGATCTATTGAAAAGTGTTATGTCATCTGTCAAAGTCATTATTCCCTAAGCAATACAGTATAACAAGTATTTATATAGCATTTACACAGCATAGGTATTATAAGTGACCAAGCAATAATTTAAAGTACCATATTTTTAGACACATCTAGGTTTAGAGGAGGAAAACAAGAAAAAAAATATTCTGAAACAAATGGTGTACTAATATATTTAATAAAATATAGCAGAATATTTCAACCATGTAAAGTCAACAGTGGTATTAAGAATCATCATCACTGCCATTAACAAATGAGGAGAGACTTTAAGGTTCAAGTACTCTTCTAGTTTTCTGGAAACCCCAAGAACTCCTCATCACTAGTGTCAGAATTTATGAAGCTCAGCTGCTCACAATCACTTTGCAGGAGCACGTACCTATCATCACGCGGCATAACCTGTTCAAAGCCACCAGGTGACAAAACACGTTTGGACCAATGCTCCCTGAAGTTATATCGCCAGTCTAGTCCCATCTATATTTGTAATGCCATAAAACCCTTCATCTCGTCTTTCGTTGTGGGTTCCCACTTTGATAAAATGAGAATGCGATGCAAGTGCAGCCCGTGATTCAAAAAAATTGCTCTGCATACCTGTTTGTCTCGTCTGACAGTAGCTAAAAGGCAGCCTCAGGAAAGAACAGCCTGAAATAGTCCAGTGGCTGGTAATCTGTCGTGTCCAACAGCAAGCAATGCTGTCTTGTGAAGTCCGGTAGCCAGTTTGGCTCCCAAGGATCAGTGTCTTGGTATTCCTCCCACACGAACCTTGCTGTAGGTGCATCGGCTGCGCGAATGCGCTCAGCTGGAGTGGCATCGGCTGGTGTCCGATCAGCTGATTCCAGTTCCTCACTTGCTTGCTCAATCTCCTGATCACTCTCAACAAAATCAGATTCTGAAAAATCAGTCCGACTCAGCAATAATGCGCAAAACATCATCTGCTGAGTATTTTGTTTTCTGCACTCGCTTCGCTCACTTGTGAGATGTCGATGCCATCTTGCCTTTGTTTACATTTGTTTACATTTTGTAACTCATGCACACGTAAGATTTAGATGGCGAGTCAATGAGTCTAACATTCCTCCAAGCAGAGAGGGAATGCCTGTAACGTAACGTACTGTTTTGTTGCCATTAACAGCTGATTGTTGCCCTCTACCCCTTGATGTTGACTTCTGTCAGGTAATACATATCACGGTCTGTGACGCAATATTCGCTCCATAAGACGCATAGACATTTCCACCCTTCATTTGGGGAAATAAAAGTGCGTCTTATGGAGTGAAAAATACGGTACATGGGAGGATGTATGTAGGTTATATGCAAATACTATACAATTTTACATAATATACTTGAGCTTTCGAAACATTTTGGCATCTGCGGGGGCGGTGGGGGGTATTGGGTTGGGGTCCTGGAACCAATCCTCTGTGGATAAGGAGGGCCAACCATATATTATAAAAGGTAATGAAAGCACATAATTAAAATAATTAAATAGTTACACATACAGTGCATCCGGAAAGTATTCACAGCGCATAACTTTTTCCACATTTTGTTATGTTACAGCCTTATTCCAAAATGGATTAAATTCATTTTCTTCCTCAGAATTCTACACACAACACCCCATAATGACAATGTGAAAAAAGTTTACTTGAGGTTTTTGCAAATTTATTAAAAATAAAAAAATTGAGAAAGCACATGTACATAAGTATTCACAGCCTTTGCCGTGAAGCTCGAAATTGAGCTCAGGTGCATCCTGTTTCCCCTGGTCATCCTTGAGATGTTTCTGCAGCTAAATTGGAGTCCACCTGTGGTAAATTCAGTTGACTGGACATGATTTGGAAAGGCACACACTTGTCTATATAAGTTCCCACAGTTGACAGTTCATGTCAGAGCACAAACCAAGCATGAAATCAAAGGAATTGTCTGTAGACCTCCAAGACAGGATGGTCTCGAGGCACAAATCTGGGGAAGGTTACAGAAAAAATTCTGCTGCTTTGAAGGTCCCAATGAGCACAGTGGCCTCCATCGTCCGTAAGTGGAAGAAGTTTGAAGCCACTAGGACTCTTCCTAGAGCTGGCCGGCCATCTAAACTGAGCGATCAGGGGAGAAAGGCCTTAGTCAGGGAGGTGACCAAGAACCCGATGGTCACTCTGTCAGAGCTCCAGAAGTCCTCTGTGGAGAGAGGAGAACCTTGCAGAAGGACAACCATCTCTGCAGCAATCCACCAATCAGGCCTGTATGGTAGAGTGGCCAGATGGAAGCCACTCCTTAGTAAAAGGCACTAAGACAATGAGAAAGAAAATTCTCTGGTCTGATGAGACAAAGATTGAACTCTTTGGTGTGAATGCCAGGTGTCACGTTTGGAGGAAACCTGGCACCATCCCTACAGTGAAGCATGGTGGTGGCAGCATCATGCTGTTGGGATGTTTTTCAGCGGCAGGAACTGGGAGACTAGTCAGGATAAAGGGAAAGATGACTGTAGCAATGTACAGAGACATCCTGGATGAAAACCTGCTCCAGAGCGCTCTTGACCTCAGACTGGGATGACGGTTCATCTTTCAGCAGGACAACGACCCTAAGCACACAGTCAAGATATCAAATGAGTGGCTTCAGGACAACTCTGTGAATGTTCTTGAGTGACCCAGCCAGAGCCCAGACTTGAATCTGATTGAAGATCTCTGGAGAGATCTTGAAATGGCTGTGCACCGACGCTTCCCATCCAACCTGATGGAGCTTGAGAGGTGCTGCAAAGAGGAATGGGCGAAACTGGCCAAGGATAGGTGTGCCAAACTTGTGGCATCATATTCAAAAAGACTCGAGTCTGTAATTGCTGCCAAAGGTGCATCGACAAAGTATTGAGAAAAGGCTGTGAATACTTAAGTACATGTGATTTCTCAGTTTTTTTATTTTTAATAAATTTGCAAAAACCTCAAGTAAACTTTTTTCACGTTGTCATTATGGGGTGTTGTGTGTAGAATTCTGAGGAAAAAAATGAATTTAATCCATTTTGGAATAAGGCTGAAACATAACAAAATATGGAAAAAGTGATGCGCTGTGAATACTTTCCGGATGCACTGTACAATAATGTTGTCCAGACAAGTAAATATTGTTGCAAATAACATTAAGAGCTACTCACAGCTTGCTTTGTAGATTTCCCTCCAGCTTTAAGGTCTTTCAGTTTTTTTTCTTGTTTCTCATACTGCTTTAGCAGCTCCTTCTGCTTCTGAACATACATCTTCTTAAATGTCACTATAAAAGATAAAAATGAGCTTTATTAGTGATTAAAAAGGACACTTAAGTTCAGTACAGATTATCTACAAAACGTCAATTATTGGCATCTCTGTGATACATACAGTAGTTGCCTCTGTAGTAATACAGTTTCTGGTTGTCCAAATGAACAATATCTGTGCATACATCATCCAAGAATCCTTGGTCGTGAGAAACTATTAGAAGGGTTTTCTTCCATCCCTGCAAGTAGCTGTGTGTGAAAAAGGATACCAGAGATATTTGGAAAGTTTTCAGCAAACAAAATTATATTTCATATGTTAAACCAATACAGCCCATGTGTTTTAAAATTTTCTGAATTTTTAAAAATATTTATTAACTGAAATTATGGAAGGTAATATGAAGCTCTTGGATCCTGGTTGCTTAAATTAGATATTATGAAAATACATAACAAAGAAGAACTTTATAATGAATCACTGCATTTAATACTCTGGCTTATCTGATCTGCATTGCAAGTTAAAGGCACCAATAAACATTATACAATTCTATAAATACTACTACACTTCATGTTTGCCAGTACTTTGACTTTTTTTAATATAAATATTAGAAAATATACAAAGAGCATAACATTCCAAAGCATTTAAAGATTTACCCGTAACTGTTGATACAAACTGGTACAAACTGAACAAAGAGTAGAAACCTAGCTGTAGCTCTTTATGACCTGTGGGAATAGGTGAACATTTCTTTTTCATCAGGACAAAAATTAAAATCTCATTATATTTAAGAGAAAGTCAAGTGTATGAATGAAATATACTGTTGTCTACTAACTAGCAAGCACATTTAAAAATGGCACAAGCAAGAAGACTGACTGATAGTTATCACCTAATCTTTGACTAACTTCAGCAACAAGCTTCTTTTATTTAACTTTTGTTCTCTGTCATTTACAATGTTCTTTCCCACTACTCACTAAGATGTATTTTAGGTATGCAATTGTTTTGAAAGTTGCATCTGGCAAGTAATGACAGTAATGAACCAGTCACTGATCATTACAAGAAGACATTTAAATTATTTACCTGCTCTATTTGCACTTTGTATAACATGCATGACCAATGACCAGGATATTTTCAGTGGAACATTCATGCAGTTTCACTTTGCGCAACAGGCAATGTAGGAAGTACAGCATTCTCATCTTGTGTACATGTATTTGTGTAAGAAGAAAAGCAATTATCCAAAATTTCCCTCTCCATTAAGTATGAATCAGGCTTTAAAAGTAACTCAATTGCTTTCTGGTATTTAAAAATAAGAGAGCCACATGATGTCAGACTCCTCTAGTTAAAAGAGAGGCTCAACATAACAGCTCACATTTCAAAACACAGAAGGCTAAATTTCGTGTTTGAAGAGATGTTAGTCTGTTCCACTGACAACAGAATATATATAAAAAAATTTATGATTTGTCAATTTCTGTAAACAATGTGTAATTATTGGAATGCAATTAAAAATTTCTAAATTGTAAAATTCAAATTGTGATACACATTTAAATATGAATGTGACAAGGCTACTATAGGAATGATTCACCTAGATTCCCTCAAAATGTTACCATCCCAATTCCATCTCATATTCACGGCAAAACCCATTAAACTTATAAAAAATTAATTTTGCAGTATTCTTTTTAGAAGAATAAATACACTTACATAGAAATTCCAAAAGCAAAATAAAAAGATTTATGAAGAAAATGAAATTTTTACAACACTAATATGAATCAGGACAAAAGAAAAATACAGAGAAAGGTGCTTACTTGTTAAGCCATATAACAGCATTCAGATCCAGGTGATTGGTAGGTTCATCCAGCATTAACAAAGTAGGCTCCATAAAAAGGGCTCTAAAGCAAAAAGAGAGATTAGGGCACTTTGAAACTACTGATTTATTAGTAAATATTTAATACTATGATAGACTGTTTATATAAAAAGTGCTGCACTGATATCAATAATAAACTACAACAGTAAACCATCTTTATAAAGAAAATGAGTTACTAACTGCACCCAACTCTAAAGTCACACAGAGTAAATCCTTCACACAATCAGTATTCTCCCTAGCGTCTTTTAGCTGGGTGCTTCGCCCGGCTAATTTAGTTGAGCGCCCGGCTATCATCTCACATGACGTTGTGAGATGACAGCCGCAGATCTAATGATCTGCAGAGATGGCATGGGACGAGTGGGCAAATATTTTAGAAGTAGGATCGCAAGTTGCAAGGGGAGAGGCGCGGGACAGGATGTTGCTGATCACTCGGTGCTAAAGCTAATAGCGGGTACGAGGCTGAGCGGAGTTCACAAGCAAGTTTAATTACAGTAGCAAGGAGTATGGATAGGTGGGCAGGCGAGAGGAGGCTGTACATGCTAATAGCGGGAGCAGAGCGGCACTTCACAAGAAAAGAGTATGTGGAGGTGGGCAGGCGAGAGGAGGACTGATAAAATAAAAAAAAGACTCGTGGAACCAGCCTTTCAGATATCAGAAAAAGGGCGTCAGGAAGTGACATCTCTGTTCTCAGTGTCAGTGCAGTCTGTGTAGTGCTGCTAAGCTTATGTCAAGAATAAAGTTGACATTTCCACTTTATTCTCGCCGTTTATGTTGAGATTAAAGTTGACATGTTGACTTTATTCTCGTAGTTTGTCATTAAAGTAGAAAATCGTAAACTAAACTTCATCTTAAAATGAATATTTAATTTACTAGATTTTCTCAAACCCCGTCATAAATTATGTAGTGCATGAAATGCTTTGTGTTACCGTGTGGTGATTGGTTATGTGGAGAAAGAAAAAGGAAGGATAGGAATTGGGGTACGTCAGACAGAGACAGCACGCATGCAATAAAGAAAGCCCGCTCAGAAGAACATCCACTGAATTCTGTGTTCGTGTCTCCGACCACCAGATAACAAACCCAACATTTACATAATATTTAAGTTAAACATGTGCGATACCCATTCATACATCCAGTTTTTTTGGAGCCTCGTCACACCTGCCATAAAGTTCTCTACACTGAACGTACACCTGGGGACCCCTTACTGCGAGGGAGCAGCACTACTGCCACACTACCGTTCATATTTAATACATGCTTTAATGCATTTCATCATGAAAATGATATCAAGTATTTATCTTAGCATTGTAATTGTTCAGAGAGCAGGAATATCATGAAGTGAATGTATTCTGTGCGGTGATCCCTCCCGGTGGCTCCTCAGTGCAAGAAGTTTAAGAAGCGCGTAGTGATTAACAACTCGGTCGGGGAACACTTAACACAAAGCATTTAATGCACTACATTACCTTATGACGGGGTTTGAGAAAATCTAGTAAATTAAACATTGATTTTAAGATGAAGTTTAGTTTACGACATTCTACTTTAATGACAGAATAAACTATGAGAATAAAGTGGAAATGTCGACTTTAATCTCGACATAAACGGCGAGAATAAAGTGGAAATGTCGAGAATAAAGTCAACATGTCAACTTTATTCTCGACACGTATTTTTTTTTCTTCACCGTGGCCCTAATATGCTTCCGTAATTTTGTTGAAGTGACCCATCTGCTATTCCTTTTTTGTTCATATCTTGCCCTGCTGTAGTGCAAGTGTGTATTGAATATCCAACAGGCTCTCACTTTCCCACTCAATAGTCTTATTCATAGGTACTTTTAATTTTTTCCAAACATTTTACCAACATGAGCAAAAAAAAAAAAGTGTTCAGAAAACAACACTGCTCAGTTATTTCAGAAAAGAGACGCCACAAACTAATGAAGGTGCAGTGTCAACTCCTCATGTGGCAATTTCAGACAAAGACATTGCAGAACCTAGTCCATCAGGGGAAATCTCTTCAGCACACACTCTGCCAATTGATAAATCTAAGCACCGCTTATCCAGAATAAGCAAACAATGGTTTAAAGATTTTGATTGGCTAATGGTCAAAATAAATGGTATGTGGTGCTCATTGTGCATGAAATATTCAAACATCCCCCAAGGAGGGAGTTACCTTGGGTAAATGTGCCATGCACAAGAATTTGAAAAGAAAGCTTTCTGGACCATGAAAAAAGTAAAACGCACATTGAGTCTTCTGCTGACCTTTTAGGAAAGCGTGTACTACAGCAAACTGGAATCGGTCTAATTGAAAGATCTGTATCTGTGTTAAATAACTTACAGAGAGATGCCTTTGTGGGAGCTTTAAGATCCATGTATTGGTTAGCAAAAAATGAGCTACCACATACAATGTTGTTTGAAAAGCTGTTGGAATACTGTAAAGAAATGAGTTGTTCCTTTTCTAGGAAGAAAAGAAGAATAGATATTTAACTGAAGACAGCATCTGCATATGCAAGTTGGCTTTGAAGAATATTTTTTAATTTTTTTCATTGTTTTCACTTTTCTTCCCGACAGCAACAATGCTTGTGCCTCTTGGTTTATGTCATAGCAATTATTATTTAAAATTTTTGTTAGGGTTGCAGGATCCTGAATTGGATACTTCTTAAATTTAATAAAAAATATTCTAGCACAAGTGTCAAACCTTAAAAAAGGAAGTCATATTGAGCATTGGAAAATAATTAATAATAATTAACTAATAAAAATACTGCACATTTAATTTTCCCCACCACCAAATTTCCCCGTCCCGCCCCATCCAGCTACTTTTTCATGGAAAAAATTTCTGGGGAGAACACTGTCAATATACTTTACTATACCAGACTTTCTATTGGTTTGTGTTTTGCTCCAATATTAACAAAAAATGGACAAGGTTGCAATTGTGCCTCAACAAATATTTCTCTTTCTTACACTCTCATGGCTTCTCTTTAGATCTCAATTTAGCAACTTAAGCATGAGGTGTGCTGTCGGGCTGGACATCACCATATTTCAAAGTTCTTTGTGAAATTTGTAATGAACCAAGTAAATCAAAAGCAATAATGGAATTTTCACATACCCCAGGATGCCTTCTTTCAAATAAATTGTAAGTTTCCATGTAGTCTGCTCTCTTTCATTAATAAAATATGTGAATTGCACATGTATATACTGGTGCTAGCTGTGCATCACAGCTAAGTAAATATACAGGGTGGGCCATTTATATGGATACACCTTAATAAAATGGGAATGGTTGGTGATATTAACTTCCTGTTTGTGGCACATTAGTATATGTGAGGGGGGAAACTTTTCAAGATGGGTGGTGACCATGGTGGCCATTTTGAAGTCGGCCATTTTGGATCCAACTTTTGTTTTTTCAATAGGAAGAGGGTCATGTGACACATCAACCTTATTGGGAATTTCACAAGAAAAACAATGGTGTGCTTGGTTTTAACGTAACTTTATTCTTTCATGAGTTATTTACAAGTTTCTGACCACTTATAAAATGTGTTCAATGTGCTGCCCATTGTGTTGGATTGTCAATGCAACCCTCTTCTCCCACTCTTCACACACTGATAGCAACACCGCAGGAGAAATGCTAGCACAGGCTTCCAGCATCCGTAGTTTCAGGTGCTGCACATCTCGTATCTTCACAGTATAGACAATTGCCTTCAGATGACCCCAAAGATAAAAGTCTAAGGGGGTCAGATCGGGAGACCTTGGGGGCCACTCAACTGGCCCACGACGACCAATCCACTTTCCAGGAAACTGTTCATTTAGGAATGCTCGGACCTGACACATTGAACACATTTTATAAGTGGTCAGAAACTTGTAAATAACTCATGAAAGAATAAAGTTACGTTAAAACCAAGCACACCATTGTTTTTCTTGTGAAATTCCCAATAAGGTTGATGTGTCACATGACCCTCTTCCTATTGAAAAAACAAAAGTTGGATCCAAAATGGCCGACTTCAAAATGGCCACCATGGTCACCACCCATCTTGAAAAGTTTCCCCCCTCACATATACTAATGTGCCACAAACAGGAAGTTAATATCACCAACCATTCCCATTTTATTAAGGTGTATCCATATAAATGGCCCACCCTGTACTTTCATCAAAGATCCCACCTGCACCGTGCCACATACTATGAAAGGCGCACTGGACATCAGAGGTTCAGAGCATTCCGTGATGTATAGCTGTCTATGATTTATCATTCATTCTACTTAAGTAACAGATGTGCATAAAAGGCAAGAAATAAGTTGGGTGTGTGACAGCTCATCTTTACGTCCTTTATGAGTACATAGAGATTGCTTGGTTGACATGCAATATGACTTAAGTTTGTGCTAGGGAAATGCCTTAAAAAAAACAAAAAAAACAAAAAAAAACATACAGTTGAGGAAGTCCTAGAAATGTTACAGAATGCTATTGACACAAATATGAAGACCTTGAGTCAGATTCTGATCATAGTTTTGACTCTACTAAGAATGACACATTTTCTTGAATACAACCAAGTATAAGTTTAAGATAGATAGATAACTTTATTAATCCCCAACAAAGTCCTTGATTAGGTTCCAATACTCCTCCTCCTGCCCACTCCTGATGCAGCCCACGATAGCAGTGTCGTCATTGAACATTTGCACGTAGCAGGACTCCGAGTTGTATTGGAAGTCCGATGTATATAGGCTGAACAGGACCGGAGAAAGCACCGTCCCCTGCAGCGCTCCTGTGCTGCTGACCACAATGTCAGACCTGCAGTTCCCGAGACACACATACTGCGGTCTGTCTGTAAGATAGTCCATGATCCATGCCACCAGGTATGAATCTACTCCTATCTCTGTCAGCTTGTCCCTAAGGAGCAGAGGTTGGATGGTGTTGAAGGCGCTAGAGAAGTCCAGAAACATAATTCTTACAGCACCACTGCCTCTGTCCAAGTGGGAGAGGGATCGGTGTAGCATATAGATGATGGCATCCTCCGCTCCCACCTTCTCCTAGTATGCGAACTGCAGAGTGTCGAGGGCGTGGCAGACCTGTGGCCTCAGGTGGTGAAGCAGCAGCCGCTACATGGTCTTCATCACATGTGACGTCAGAGTGAAAGGCAGGAAGTCATTCAGCTCACCAGGACGTGATACCTTTGGGACTGGGGTGATGCAAGATGTTTTCCAAAGCCTCGGGACTCTCCCCTGTTCCAGGCTCAAGTTGAAGATGCACTGTAGAGGACTCCCCAGCTCCAACGCACAGGCCTTCAGCAGTCGTGGCGATACTCCATCTGGACCCACTGCTTTGCTGGCCCGAAGTCTCCTCAGCTCTCTGCTGTAATTGTGGGTCGGGGGAAACTCTCTCCTATGCTGGTATCAGCAGAAGGATGGGAGGAGGATGCAGTACTCTGAGGTGAGAGTGGGTTAGGGTGGTCAAACCTGTTAAAGAAGTTGTTCATCAGGTTCGCTCGCTCCACGTCTCTCGAGCTGCAGCCAGTGATGATCTTCATCCCATCCCACACTTCCTTCATGCTATTATTCTGCAACGTCTGCTTCAGCGTTCTCCTGTACTGCTCCTTCGCCTCCGTGAGCTGGACTCGGAGTTCCTGCTGCACGTGCTTGAGCTCATGTTGATCACCACCTTTAAAAGCCATTTTTTCTGGTTCAAAATGCCCTTGATGTCACTTGTAATCCATGTCTTGTTGTTAGCATAGCAGAGTACTGTACTGTTCTTACTGGAACTACAATGTCCATACAGACGTTGATGTAGTCAGTAGTGAAGTCAACAACCTCCTCAATGTTCTCACTATATGATCCCTGCAGGATATCCCAGTCCGTAGTTCCAAAGAAGTCTCTCAGAGCCTGCTCTGCCTCAGGGGACCACTTCCAGAATGAGCGTGTGGTTGTAGGTAGCTCCCTCACTCTTGGTTTGTAGTGAGGTTGAAGCAGAACCAGGTTATGATCTGCTTTCCCAAGCGCAGGCAGCGGGGTGGCACTGTATGTGTCTTTAACGTTGGCATACAGTAGGTCAATAGTCCTATTTCCCCGGCTGTTACAATACACATACTGGGAGAAGGCAGGTAATGTTTTGTCCAGCGTCACATGGTTAAAGTCTCCAGTGATTAGCACAAGCGCCTCAGGGTGCTGCGTTTGTAGTTTAGCAACAGCGGAATGGTATCTACATGGGAGACAGTTGAAGGACTTTGGTGGTGGTAATTCTCCGTTGATTCCGTTGGTCGTGTGTGATAATAGCGTAACTTTTCCTCCTTCTACAGAAAGGAAGACTGACAGCTCTCCTCCTCCGAAGTCACTTCTGGGGTCTAGCCTTATGGATCTGCCTCTTCGCGATTAGCACAAGCACCTCGCGGTGCTCTGTTTGTAGTTTAGCAACAGCACAATGACGTGTCCAAACTCTCTGGGCAAGTAATAGGGACGCAGACTTACGGCCAACAGTTCGATGTCCCTGCAGCAAGTGGAGATTTTGACTTTTACATGTCCAGGGTTGCATGCAGGGTTACTCACATAAGGTAACATAAGTTTAAAGCATCATGGTGTGCAGTTTTACATTTCAGGCATCATGGGTTCAATCACTATACTCAAACACTGTTTGCTGCACCGTCTTCCTATGTTAGTTTTCTGAGCAGTGCCCTTTCAATTTCAACTTGGAGAGCACTGGCAATATTTCTTAGTGTACTGGTGAATACATTTACGCTGTACTTGTGCCTCTTGAAGTATCACATAAGTGGACCTCACCCCACCCTCTTGGTTTAAATGACACTGTATCACTCTGCACCTCTCACTAGGTTGAGAGTACATGACAGGGGGAAAAAAAAAAAAAAAAAGCTCTTTCAGCTACGGATTTCTTCATGGTACAATGCCACCTCTACCAACCCCTGTCACCTCACCCAGGGGGACTGACAACAATGTGCAATATTTTTAATACTGTTGCTAATTGCACTTTCTTGGACTGAATACTAAATTACAGCCGTAAACATATAGCCGCCAGTAATTCGGTTCCATATCATGCCAAAAATGTGCTGTCTGGGTTGATTGGACACTCTATATTGTACTCTGGGAAAACGGTTTAGTTAGGGTTTTGCAACCTTTATGGCACCGAGACCCAGTTTAACATAGAAGAGTTCACAGATGATCCGCAGAAACAAGCACAATTATAAACAAGAAATAAAACTGAGGAACAGGTGTGGGGGCTAGAGAAGCAAATGCATGGTGAAACAAGTGCAATTAGAAACCGGATTTAAAAAAAAAAAATCTTGTGCAGCTCTGAACACCTGCAACCCAGACAGTGGCTCAGAACCACTGGTTTAGGTGTATGTGACTAACTCTGTGGCCCTGTGCAAGACTGCCAGGAAAGGCACCGTCTTCACCTCTGTAACCCAGCACTGAAAGAAACTGGTATGGAAACATATGTATATACTTGTTTTACTCCAGACATGAAATGCAAGAAGAAAAAAAAAAAAAAAGCATCAACAGCAGAAAAACAAATAAAAACTAAAATTCTGTGGGGCAACTACAATAGAAGGCAGAGTAATATAAGTAAACCGCAGCACAAAAAAACCCCAATCTATTGTACAAAATGTAACTTTCTCTGTGCCCAGTGTTAAACAGAAATTTAAGGAGTGGCATAAAAATATATATATATTCTTTTGTAAAAAATATAACTAAAACTGCAATACTTGTTTTAAGAGATTATGTAGGTGCAAGAGACTAAATGTTTCCAAAAACGGAGACAATGTTTCCTAAAAGGCGTGCACCTTGTACCAAACAGTATAACTTTGCAATGCTATTGAATATGAAATCTAAACTTGATACAATGATCGCTGACACACTGGGGTACAAAAAAAGTGAGCTGTGCATCATAAAATGTTTGGGTTATGTACCATAAAATTCAGTATTCAGGGAGAGAAATCCCTATAACATCAACTATTTTTTGTGTTTTATTTAGGTAATATATTGCTGTAAAAGAAAAGGTTTTTATTCATATAAATACTTTCTTTTTTATTATTTGGACTGTTATACTCACCATTCTTCAGGGATTTCCAGCTCCTTTATTACATAAGCAAAATAATAGCCATTCATTTTTGGGTATTAAATTTAGGTGCAATGATGCAAAAAACCTATTAGTGCATAGGAGGTTGATAGCTGGTTAATAAAATGGATGGGAGCATTTTTTCCCTCTTTCATGTCTACTCCAGGTAACACATGATAATCACTTACAGGTTTCCTAGTTCTAGCATTGGGCGTTTCTCCCTGTTGCCCTCACAATGAAACTATACTGTGGAGAACCAGAGGGACTGACCTCCACAGTACCTTTTCAAGGCTTTCACATACTGCTCGCTGGTGGCTTTATCAACAGTCAGCAACAATAATAAAACCATCTGCTTTTATTTGACAGTCTTGACTGTCTCAATACTATTACTGGCTATGATTGGCTACCACCATTTCTTTTTACAGCACCTTGTTTGGCTGACCTCTAACTTAAAAGAAACTATATTATAACAATTCAATGTTGTTAGTTTTTTATTTTTAGAATAGATAGCACAATTTGCTAAACAGCCTTCTTCTCCGGCATGCAACTAGAACCAAAATGTGCTGATGGCACCAGTCAGGTCACTTTCTACAGTGTGTCAATATAAATTGCAAAATAGCTTTTCTATGAAAATAATCTGACTAATTCATCATCATTCTTTATCTGTCATACAATGCATCATATAAGCTGATTTGTTTTTTCTATTAAATAAAACAAAGTTATGTTTTTTAACACATTCTTGTTTACGTTGGTACTGGGGAGTGACAATATGTTGCAAGTTGGTTGGACCTGCAAGTACACATGAAAATACTACAACTCCTACTCCTCTTTCTCCTGACCATGTGCTTTACATATTTTATCAAAAAAATAACGGTACAAATTAGATTTCAGAACCATTAAACAGCTTGTAATGTTGTTTTTCCTGGTTTTATAAAGTCATCCCTTCAACTTAGGTTTTGCTCTTCTGTTGTATTCTCAAGGGGAACTAACACTCACAGGTACCTCCTCCTTCCAGGTTGGTTTAATAAATTTACTACATTTATTGTACTTTTAAATTTATTCCAGAAAATTCAGATATTAAAGTGAATGCTATGTACAGTGGAACCTCGGTTCATGAACGTCTCAGTACACGTACAAATCGGTTTACGACCATAAAGTTTGCCAAACTTTTGCCTCGGTTCACGACCACACAATCGGTATACGAACAAGCCAGTTTCCCTTTCGGTTTGTACATGTTCAGTCTCTCCCTGTGCATTTCCTGTGCAGCGAGCAAGAGAGAGAGAGCGCGACACACACACACACACACACACACACACACAGAAGCAGCGTGAGAGAGAGCACACACACAGGCAGCGCAAGAGAGAGACAGACGCACACACAGGCAGCAAGAGAGAGAGACAGACGCACACACACAGGCAGCGCGAGAGAGAGGGGGCTGGACGCATAAGGTAGGAAGGCACTTAAAGAATGCACTGGGCTTGATTTTGTTTTCACTTCTGTTTACAGCGATCAGTTTGTAGCATGCATTGTTGCAATGTTACTTTTCTTGGTGGTTTATCACATTACAGATTTTTTCAAATGTTCATTTTTTTCCCTGTGCTTAAAACTCATTAAAAAAAGTGTTTTTAGCTAGCGGCTGGTAGCGCTATAGCGCGAACTATTGCAGTGTTAGTTTCCTCTGTTGTACAAGGTTTTCTCAGTGTTATTCAATGTTTTTACATTTAGTTTACTATTACTCTGTGCATTCTATGGTTTAATTAACTATATTTGTGCTTAAAAACTTAAAAAAATATATATTTACATACAGTTCGTATGGTCTGGAACGGATTAATTGTATTTACATACAATCCTATGGGGGAAATTGCTTCGGTTCACGACCAGAGTTTTGGAATGAATTATGGTCATGAACCGAGGTTCCACTATAATGACAATAGTATTGTAACTTTCATTTTGTTTGATAAACGAATACAACTTTATGATTTTTGTAAACCTCCACTGTTCCCAAACTTACAACTTACTCCCAATCTGCAAAATCCAATCTAAATTTTCTCGCTCATCTCTACCCTAATGTTATTCTCATGATAAACATTTCAGTAGTGCCTTTATTAATCACAGTTAGAGTTTCAGGATTTTGCAGGCAATATGCTATTCATAATTTAATTACACAGATACATATTTAATCCTCTCTTCCGTATGTTTCTTAGACCATGGCTGTCCAAATGTAGCAGTGCTACTGTTAATATATCACATCTCACCTGCACTATTTAACCCACCGTATGTGCTTCCGGGAGAAGTAGAGGCGGAGGTTATGCGAGGGGCGTGTGGGAGTTTTATTTTTTTTTTCTTCTTCTTGTGTGTGTGTATTGAGGGGCAAGACGGTGTGAGGAAGCTGCTGAGCGCCTCTAATAAATGTTATCAACAAATTAAACGTTGTGTTTATTTCAGTTTAACATGGTAGCAGAGGATGGTTTATAAGGATGGCAGCTAGTTATAAAGTCCCGCCGAAGTTTGATGAAGCCAGACCATACGAGTGCTGGAAAAATGAAATCAATGTCTGGACGCGAGTTACCGACCTTGACAGAAAGAAACAAGCACATGCTGTTGCTTTGGGGCTTGAAGGGAGAGCCCGTGAAACCGCGATGGAAATACCTGCGGAAGATTTAGATAGTGATAGCGGTATGACGACGTTAATGGCGAAGCTTGACGCTGTGTTTCTAAAAGAGGAAAAGGATCGTGCGTATGAAGCGTATTCTTATTTTGATGGCATAACGAAGAGCAGTTCAGTTTCCATGGCGGACTACATAATTGATTTTGAACAGCGTTATAACCGAATGAAAAAGTATAATATGACGCTTCCTGATGCTGTGTTGGCTTTTAAGCTTTTGGATACGGCTTGCCTCGATGAAAACAGCAGACAGCTAGCTCTGACGGCCTGTACAGAATTAAAGTTCTCCTCCATGAAGACGGCTCTCAAGAGGATTTTTGGAAGGAAAACTATAGGGTCATTGAATGGAATACAAGTGAACCAAGAATCTGCGTTTTTCACAGAACAAAGACTGCAAGGCAGAGGGAAACGGAACGTGATGTCGCAAAGTGGACTACAAAAGCAGCCATTACAGGGGACTAATCCACTGGATAAGTTTGGTAAGAGATCCAGATGTGCTATTTGCCAGTGTACATTTCATTGGGCTAAAGACTGTCCGCATAAGAAAACTGAACAAGTGCGAATAACTGAAGATGCACATGTAGAAGAGTGTAATATCACATTGTCCATAAAGGACTCCATGTCAGATGCTGAGATATTTATGACTGAATCATTGGGATCGGCGATTATTGACACGGCTTGTATTCGTACTGTGTGTGGAGAAAAATGGCTAGAAAACTATATTGACGGCCTCACTCAAGATCAAGTGAACCAACTGATGCAAACAGAAACTCCAAGTTGCAGACCATTTCGGTTTGGCGATGGGAGTCTGGTGTATTCCACAAGAAATGTGAAATTACCAGCTAAAATAGGACTGACAAAATGCAACATTGAAACCGAAGTTGTCAAGGTTGACATTCCACTTCTGCTAAGTAAAACGTCACTGAAGAAGGCAGGAACCATTCTGGACATGAAAAAGGACAGTGCAGTGATGTTCAAACAATCCATTCCTCTTGAATTTACTAGTTCTGGACATTACTGTGTAGACATCAGAGACAAAGAAGCTAAAAAACCTCAAAGTGAAGAGGAGGTCCTTACAGTGACAGAAAATATGTCTACAGATGAGAAACACGGAGTCCTTCTGAAGCTCCATAAGCAGTTTGGTCATGCGTCAGCAGACAGACTACAGAAACTTATTCACAGTTCAGGAAATAAGGACAAAGAATGCTGTACTATTCTACAACAAATAGTAAATGACTGTGAAATATGCAAGAAGTACAAAAGGACAAAGCCAAAGCCTGCTGTGGGGTTACCTTTAGCTTCAGAGTATAACGAGACTGTGGCGGTGGATCTACACGAGTTAGAGCCAGGTGTGTGGTATCTTCACATAATCGATCACTTTACACGATTCAGCGCTGGAAACATTGTGACTACAAAGAAGTCATCTGAAATTGTAAACTCCTTCATTCACACTTGGATTAGTGTTCATGGCGCCCCTCAGAGGCTGTACAGCGACAACGGAGGTGAATTCAATAGTAAAGAGATCAGAGACATGGCTGAGAATTTTAACATCGAGACAAGAACAACAGCAGGATACAGTCCCTGGAGCAACGGACTACTCGAGAGACATAATCAGACACTGACTGAAATCATCCTGAAGGTCAAACGAGAGAATGGATGTGACTGGCACACTGCCCTTGATTGGGCCCTCATGGCAAAGAACAGTATGTTAAACGTTCAAGGCTACAGTCCGTATCAGTTGGTGTTTGGACGAAATCCTAATCTTCCTTCTGTGATAGTCAATAAACCACCTGCTTTAGAAGGCACTACTATGAGTGCTAGAGTGGGAGAACATATTTCTGCCTTATATGCTTCCAGGAAAGCATTCACAGAAGCGGAGTCTTCTGAGCGGATAAGAAGGGCAATACGTAAGCAGCTCAGGCCCACTGATGAAATGTATGTGACCGGAGACAAGGTATATTACAAAAGAGGGGACTGTCCAGAGTGGAAGGGACCAGGGGTAGTTATTGGTCAGGATGGAGCTGTGGTGTTTATAAGACATGGGGGGATTCTTGTAAGAGTGCATCAATCCAGACTCTGTAAGATAAACATGCAGGATCAGGAATCTAAGGATGAGCAGTCTGTGAAAGACAACAGACAAAAAGAAAAAAAAAAAAACAGCTTAAGCAAGGTAGCAGTAAGCTCAGATAGTGAAGAAAATACAGACAGCGAACAGGAAACAATCAGCGACAGGGAGGTAAATACAGGAGAAGTGATTCATCCTAGTATGACACAAATGGAAACAGATCACATTGTTTGTGATAACCCTGCCTCTCCCACTGGTGTAAAGATTAAGAAGGGACAAACTGTGACCTTTATGAAGCAGGATGGTGGTGGTCTACAGAAAGCAAGGGTTTTAGGTAGAGCAGGCAAAGCTTCTGGTAAATACAAAAGCTGGTATAATTTGCAACATATTGAACCTGATGGCAGTGATGGGCGAAAGGAGTCAGTAGATTTATCATGTATTGATAATCTTAACATTGAATCGCCTGTTAGGGAGAGTGATGTGCTTATAACAAAAGACATTTCATTTGATGTGGCTAAGCGGGATGAAATCTTGAATTGGTACAAAAACAATGTTTTTGAAGAAGTTGACGATGTAGGTCAAAAGTGTGTCTCTACCAGATGGGTCTGTAGTCTCAAAGAAACTCCCAATGGCATTGTGCCCAAGGCATGACTCGTAGCTAGAGGATTTGAAGAGTTTAATATTCACGAGCTGCAGAAAGATTCTCCAACTTGTGCTTCTGAATCTCTTAGACTATTGTTAGCAGTAATCTGTCAAAACAAATGGCACATTCATTCCATGGACATCAAATCTGCTTTCTTACAGGGCATGCAGTTGTCCAGAGTAATCCATATCCGGCCTCCTGCTGAAGCAGAAAAGAAAAATACTCTATGGAAACTCAACAAGTGTGTTTACGGCCTTGCTGATGCATCACTGTATTGGTACATTAAGGTGAAAGAAATCATGCTGAGTACAGGTGGTAAAATGTCCAAAGTAGATCCAGCAGTATTCTACTGGTTGGATGAGCAGTGTAAGGTTACTGGAGTACTTGCATGTCATGTTGATGATTTTCTTTGGGCAGGCTCACAAAACTTCTCGAAATATGTGATTCCTACGCTTAAGTCTACATTTCAGGTGGGGCGTGAGGAACATGAAAATTTCTGCTATGTGGGAATGGACTTTGTTACTTTTAATGGTGAAATTCATGTTCATCAGCATAGTTACATTGAAAATTTACAGCCAATTCCCCTACAGGCAGCGTGTGCCCTGCAGAGAGATGCCTCTGTTAATGAGACTGAAGAACAGCAACTTAGGTCAAAAATTGGACAGATATTGTGGGTTGCAAAACAAACCAGACCAGACATCATGTTTGATGTAAGCAGATTGGGGTCAAATATAAAAGATGCCACAGTTCAGTCAATTCACAAGATAAATAAGGTCATTAGAAAGCTTAAATCTGAAAAAGTCACTCTCAGGTTTCAGCATTTGGGAAACAATGATGCTCTGAATCTGACAGTTTTCAGTGATGCCTCCCTAGGAAATCTTCCTGATGGGGGTACACAAGGGGGTATATTAATTGGTCTCATGGGAGAAAGAGGGAAGTTTTCTCCCCTCTTTTGGCAGTCTAAGAGAATTAGACGTGTGGTGAGGAGCACTCTGGCAGGGGAAACCCTAGCCCTGTCAGATGGAATAGATAATGCTATCTTTCTGGTGACCCTCTTTTCTGAGCTTACTACTGGAAATGCTGATCTGAATGCGCCCCCTTTGGTCTGTGTGACAGATAATCACTCTCTATTTGATGCTCTTAAGTCAACAAAACAGGTCACTGAGAAACGACTTAGACTGGAAATAAGCAGTATAAAGGAGCTCATACAGAGTAAAAAAATAAAGAAGGTTCTCTGGTCGGACACAAAAGCTCAACTTGCTGATTGCCTTACAAAAAGGGGAGCATCTGCTCTCATGTTATTAAAAGTACTCAGTGAAGGGCTATGGTGCTATTGAAATCTTATCTAAAACTGTCTTATCAAAAAGTTTAATAAAAATAAAGGGGCTACATTCCAAGCTTATGCAATTTCAATTGTATATGTAACTACTGTTTTGTTTGTGTTTGCTGTGGCCTTTATTCTGCTATGGTAACCAAGGACTTTGTTACATATGTTTCCCCTTTATTCTTTTGTTGTTTTTGTTGTAAAAAAATTATATGGGAGATTGTTAATATATCACATCTCACCTGCACTATTTAACCCACCGTATGTGCTTCCGGGAGAAGTAGAGGCGGAGGTTATGCGAGGGGCGTGTGGGAGTTTTATTTATTTTTTTTCTTCTTGTGCGTGTGTATTGAGGGGCAAGACGGTGTGAGGGAGCTGCTGAGCGCCTCTAATAAATGTTATCAACAAATTAAACGTCGTGTTTATTTCAGTTTAACAGCTACCGCTGGAAGGACTCCATTTCCCAGCAGCACCAAAGGGGATTGCCCTCACTGGATGTCTGAAACGGGCACAGGGGCTACGGAGGACAAGAAGGGCCAGCGGGAATCTTAAAAAGGGGCTGGCGAAACAGCAAGAGAGAGATCTGTGTATCCCGTATCCTATGTGTCTCATCCAATGTAACCACTGCAAAGTCATTTGTACCCTGGATCGTTTCTTGCAAGGATGAATGGACTGTCTCGTGCCTGCCTATAGTGTGAATAGTGGTGGATAAGTCGTCGTGTGTCTCCAGAGGGAGCATTCTCACAAATCTCACCCCTCGCTGCTCAGTAATACCGGTAGAAATGTTTAATTAATTTATTACGGAAGCTGTTCCCAGGATCATCATCTTTATGCTATACCATTTAATCTGTTTCTGCCGCATTGGAACTGTGATAAGGACATTGTCGTGATTATTGATTGTCGGGATTGATTGTTGTGTGTAATATTTGTAATCGCGTAAGGGGAAGGTTGTCTGATTTTTATTGTTTATATTTAATTTTACACTTAAAATATTTCACACATTTGTTTGATTCGTGTCTGTGTCCGTGAGTGTGTGTGGGTCTGGCCAAGGCTGGATACGTTCCTGGAAATAAATAAATCACATTCCAATCGACGGTGTGAATCTAAGCAGAACCGGACTGCTACAGTATGAAAAAGGTTTTGTAAATCATAACAGTACATTAACATTTTAAAAAAAAGCCATTGTTTTAGTTTATTTGCTGTTGAAGCTGTACTTAGTTTTTTTTTTTACTTCAAATATCAACAAAATATGTAATTTGGCCAGAAGTGTCCATATGTTTCCATGCAATGTTTCTTTAACCTTTCTGAATAACCTTTAACATTTTTTCCTATCACATACACATGTAAACTGTATATTTACATATTATACACATTAAAATAAACACACACACTGTCTAAAATGTCTAAACCTGAAAAAAGATGCTAAAGCAAAAAATGCGATCTTCTAAAAGGGCAAATATATACTAAATATATATTTACATCAATATATTCTTACCTTGCAAGAGAAACTCTCATTCTCCAGCCACCAGAAAATTTCTTTGTGGGCCGTACTTGCATTTCGGGTGTAAAACCCAAACCAGCTAAAATTCTGCGAGCTTTTGCCTCTGCGGCAGCTGCTCCAATGGCACGAAGTTCTTCATATACCTGACAAAAAATTGAATCTCACTTCAGTAATGAAAATATAAAATAAAGACTTTTAGTGACCTAATATGTATGCTATTTTAAGTTTTTATATAATATATATACAATCACTGGCCATTTTATTAGGTACACCTTTCTAGTACAAGGTTGGACCCTCCTTTTGCCTTCAGAACTGCTGTAATCATTTGTGGCATAGTTTCACCAAAGTGTTGGAAACATTCCTCAGGGATTTTGGTCCATATTGACATGATAGCATTACATAGTTGCTGCAAATTTGTCGTCTACACATCCACGATGTGATTCTCCCATTCCACCACATCCCAAAGGTGCTCTATTGGACTTGAGATCTGATGACTGTGAAGGCCATTCGAGTACAGTGAATTCATCGTCATGTTCAAGAAACCAGTTTGAGATGATTTGAGCTTTGTGACATCGCGCGTTGTCCGGCTGGAATTAGCCATCTGAAGATGGGTACACTTTGGTCATAAAGGGATGGACACGGTCAACAACAATACTCCGATAGGCTGTGCCATTTAAACGATACTCAATTGGTACTATCACCACCATCAGCATGAACTGTTGGTACAAGGCGAGACAGATCCATGCTTTCATGTTGTTGATGCCGAATTCTGAACCTACCATCCAAATGTCACAGCAAAAATCAAGACTCATCAGACCAGACAATGTTTTTATATTCTTCTACTGTCCAATTTTGGTGAGCTTGTGCGAACTATAGCTTTAGTTGCCTGTTCTTAGCTGACATGAGTGGTACCCGGCATGGTCTCCTGCTGCTGTAGCCAATCTGTTTTAAAGTTCGACATGTTGTGCATTCAGAGATGCAAATCATGTTTGTAACAAGTGGTTATTTGAGTTACTTTTGCCTTTCTATCAGCTCAAAACTCTCTCCATTCTCCACTGGCCTCTGGCATCAAAAAGGCATTTTCGCCCAGCCAACTGCCGTTCACTGGATATTTTCCCTTTTTCACTCCATTCTCTGTAAAACCTAATGATGGTTTTGTGTGAAAATCCCAGTAGATCAACAGTTTCTGAAATACTCAGACCAGCCTGTCTGGCACCAATAACCATGCCACATTGAAAGTCACTTAAATCACCTATCTTCCCTATTCTAATGCTCAGTTTGAACTTCACTGAGTTGTCTTGACAATGTCTACATGCATAATGCATTGAGCTGCTGCTATGTGATTGGCTGATTAGGTATTTGTGTTAACAAGAAGTTGAACAGGTGTACCTAATAAAGTTGATGGTGATTTTATATATATGCTTGTGTATACATATACACACACATACATACACACACTATATATATATATAGACAGACAGACAGACAGACATACATACATACACACACACACACATATACACATTGTGGTATAGTGGGTCCACAGCTCCCGTTAAAAAAATTGTGAATTTCCCCTTGGGATTAATAAAGTATCTATCTATCTATCTATCTATCTATCTATCTATCTATCTAGCCACTTTTAATAAATGATCACCGTACTCGCGGCTTAGTGAGGGGGCGTGGTGGTGTGTGGCCGAAGCGGTTCCTGAGGAGTTCATGGTGTGGGTGTTTCTCACCTAAGTGCACAAGTGAGAGGCAGTCCACATCCGTAATTGTTCCCAGGAGCAGCTGATTGCCACGACTACCACGTTCCCTTCATAAATAGAAGCGCAAGTCGGCTAAAGGGGGAGAAGAAAGGAAAGAGAAGGAATGGAGGTTGCAGGAAGAAAGCAGGAAGCAGTGGAGAGAGAGAGAAAGCCGGTGCGGGAGAGCGAGCGAGTGAGAGCAGGCTTGCGTGCAGCTAAACAGGGAGCCGACACCCGGGGAGTAGTCGCAGTGGTCGCTCCTGCCGAGTTTATTTTGAAGAGCGGGAGTGACCGGAAGGCGGATGACTATCTGTGTAAGGCAGCGGGAGTCGGGACTTGGGGTGTGTATTCCCCAG